>NC_041399.2:86627591-86842591 GCF_900747795.2 Erpetoichthys calabaricus | reverse complement strand
AAGCAGATCATAGAATGGTTGAAACTGTTTACTTTCAAATTATGCAAAGAGTACGCGACACGTGTTTCGCCCTAATTCTGTGCGCTTCATGCATACACACTCATTGCATTTCCTCTCGGGAATCGAATCTCGAACGTCAGCGCCAGAGGTGAAGCCCCTAACGCGCTACGGCGTGTGGTTCATTTATAGCTCGTGTCTTCTCATTAAACTTTTATCTCGCGAATATGTTATTGCAATCCGCAGCGGGAGCGTTTCTATAAACTTAATTTAAACTTACATTTTACACCGTGCTTTGTTTCCCTTATGAAGATGCTTGTATGCTTCACTCGCTCGCTTCTTATTGTTTCGCTCCCTTCTCAATTGTTTAATGAATTTTTTGTTCTTCACTGTTTGCGGCTCTTCCTTCATTTCTCCCTACTGCGTTCACAGTCTTTTCACGTGATTACGTGGGAGGCGTGATGACGTGACACTCAACTCCGCCTCCCACGGCCATCGAGCTGCCGTCCATTACAGTATATTGTCAAAAAAGAGGTTCCAGTTATGACTATTACGCGTCGAATTTCGAAATGAAACCTGCCTAACTTTTGTAAGTAAGCTGTAAGGAATCAGCCTGCCAAATTTCAGCCTTCCACCTACACGGGAAGTTGGACAATTAGTGATGAGTGAATCAGTCAGTCAGTCAGTCAGTCAGTCAGTCAGTCAGTGAGTCAGTGAGGGCTTTGCCTTTTATTAATTAGTATAGATACCTTATAAACAGTGGTAAGTCTGTGAGATTAGGCATATTGACAAAGGCTACATATTACTAATACAACAGGGGAAAGTAGAGCAATATATTACTCTACCAAGACAAAACAGTCAGTAATATGAATTTTGGTTCAAAATGCACAGTATTAAGAATAAGGTTGAAAAACTTCATGCCTTTACACAATATTTTTCAGAGCATTGTCAAATCCATGTGTCTTTTGAAAGACTAATAGCAGTGGAAAAAGTCTTGGCAGTGCTTTCGAGGATTTAAGTCTTATTAGGATAGACCAGATCCAAAAAAAGTAAATATGGAGAAATGTTTTGAATTCATCTGACTGCTGAATTTTTGAAAAATTACAGATGATTATGGACTAGAGCTGGAGCAATACCAAAATTTTGACTTTGATTACATGTTTGGCACCACAAAACCAATGTCAAAAAGTTACAGAAGAAAATAATGGATAACTTGTAATTTTCCAAAAATTAAAAATGCAAAATTAACTGATAATTAATGATGAGCACAGTGGACACAATTCACAATTGGACTTCTTAGCTGCTAATTTTTGTGCAGTCACTGATGAACATGGTGAAAGGTTTGGCCAGGACATTGCAACCATTTAAAAGTGGTATCAAGACAAGTGGAATCCATTAATACTGGCTGACTATTATTGAACACTTAAATGAGAGCTATCAGATGCTGAGTACAAATGAAAACCAGCAGTAAAGCATTTTTAATTCAGTTAAACGAATGCAATGTGTCAGCAACATTAAAAAATTACACCCACTAAATTCAACAAAAGCTAATTTCATGTTTCTCTAAATTCGTGTATTCATGTATTCAGTCAATCTGAAATTAGATTTGTGTTAATCTTGAAGCTGTCAATCATAATCATCAAAGATTTTTCAGAAAGAAAAACTTTTGAAAAAAAATTGTTGTTCAGTGTTCTGAGCACTCTAAAGAGAACAAAGAGCTGTTCCTGAACTGCAGCATTAGGGGGGGGCCGGGGGGGCTCTCCCCCGGGTTCAACATACAGCACACAAAACCCATAATAAAAAGAGCTAATAGATTCATAATCAACACAGGACAATAATAAAATATTATTAATGAAACAAAAATTCATAAAGAAATACAAAGGCATATCCAGTAGCAGAATTTACAAAATAATAATCAAAAGACAACAAAAAGATTAAATAGAAAGAAAATACACTTGTGCCAAAGATGAAACCCTGACTCTTGTCTAATACTTAGAGTGCTCCTTAACTGTATGGCTTCATTGAGGTTTAATGTGTTCCAGTACACGGTTAACTTAACAGGTTTGAGCAACAAGTTGTAGGTGTTGGCTTGGCAGAAAAACATAAATTTGGTCCAGCCTGGAGATATAAAATCAGTTTGGAGTGCTATTTGGGCAGACCATACTGACATAAATGGATTTATAAAACCATGCAAATGAGACAAAGAGAGACAGACAGCTCATTTGCATTTATCAGCATAGACAGACTGTACCAATTGTCTGTTTTGCTTGTTAGAACAAGAAATGTATTAGTTAAATAGGTGAGAGATAAAACTAATTGTAAAAAAACATATTAGTTTGTAAGCTCTTACTTGCTGTAACAGATGGAGAAGTAAGAAATTTAAGCCTATGATAATTGTTTTTTGAGACTGATCCTGAATGAGAAACCAGAAATGGGGTATATTAATCAGCTGCTAGCACTAAGCAGTTCTGTTTGACCCTACATGTTCATCCAAAGATGGACACGGCAAAGAGCCGGATGAAAAATAAGAGCAAGGCATTAGGGTCAGAACTGAACTGCTATTGATTATAACGGGGAATGTTTGCTAACTTTCAAATGACATAGACGAACTGTCAGCTCTCACAGCGAGTCACAGTACGTTCACATAATATTCATATTTATGGAAATATATAACTATATTTATGTATATACTGTATATGATTTTTTCATAGAAAAATGAACTTATTGTATGCTTGCTATTCCTGACATTATTTTAATGCTGGAGTTCAACCAATATGATCAGAGAAAGACCTAGTACAGAGTGGATACCGGGAAGGAGGGGCAATGGCCATTTATGTGAATAAGGATGAAATTTTTAATTCAGATGTTGAAATGTTGGTTGTTGGAATTTATACACATTAGCTGCCTAGAAACATAAGTTACAGTAATCCCTCCTCCATCGCGGGGGTTGCGTTCCAGACCCCCCCCGCGAAAGGTGAAAATCCGCGAAGTAGAAACCATATGTTTATATGGTTATTTTTATATTGTCATGCTTGGGTCACAGATTTGCACAGAAACACAGGAGGTTGTAGAGAGACAGGAACGTTATTCAAACACTGCAAACAAACATTTGTCTCTTTTTCAAAAGTTTAAACTGTGCTCCATGACAAGACAGAGATGACAGTTCCGTCTCACAATTAAAAGAATGCAAACATATCTTCCTCTTCAAAGCAGTGCGCGTCAGGAGCAGATAATGTCAGAGAGATAGAGAAAAGCAAACAAATCAATAGAGCTGTTTGGCTTTTAAGTATGTGAAGCACCGCGGCACAAAGCAGTTACAATGAAGGCAGCAGCTCACACCCCCTCCATCAGGAGCAGAGAAAGAGAGAGAGAGAGATAAAAACAAACAACCAAAAATCAATACGTGCCCTTCGTGCTTTTAAGTATGCGAAGCACCGTGCAGCATGTCGCTTCACGAAGCAGCTGCACAGAAGGGAGCAAAGTGAAGATAATCTTTCAGCATTTTTTGATGAGCGTCTGTATCGTCTAGGTGTGCGAACAGCCCCCCTGCTCAATCCCCCTACGTCAGGATCAGAGAAAGTCAGCGCAAGAGAGAGAGAGAGAGAAAGTAAGTTGGGTAGCTTCTCAGCCATCTGCCAATAGCGTCCCTTGTATGAAATCAACTGGGCAAACCAACTGAGGAAGCATGTACCAGAAATTAAAAGACCCATTGTCCGCAGAAATCCGCGAACCAGCAAAAAATCCGCGATATATATTTAAATATGCTTACATATAAAATCCGCGATAGAGTGAAGCCGCGAAAGGCGAAGCGCGATATAGCGAGGGATTACTGTATATCATCTTTATTAATAGTTACTGTCCTCCCTTTGCAAATGGGTAAGCAGCAACAGAAATGATATTCTCTGTTACCAACACTATAATGATGACTCATTCCCACCCTATAGTTCTAATATGTTGTGACTTCAATCAAATGACTTTGGAAGGAACAATGACAAACTCCCAACAATACATGTCACATTCCACTTCAAGCCACAAAAAGGTGGATCTGCATTATTCTATTGTTAAACATGCCGTTAAATGTAATCCTGTGGCCCCACTGCACAGCTCGGACCACAATCTGATCCATTTTACTCTCGCCTATAACCCTCTCTTTAGACATTAACCTGTTGCCATCAGGATAGTGAGGAAGTGGAGGCTGGTGGCAGAAATAGCTCTGAATGTCTGTTTTCAAAGGACAGAGTGGAAAATGAAGTATGTGTCACATAGGCACATTGTTACGGGACTCAATCACTGCATCATAGATTATATTAACTTCTGTGTCAACGCTAATGTACCCTCCGGAACAGTGCAATGTTTTCCAAACAACAAGTTCAGGATTACTAAAGAGCTAAAGTGTATTGAAGGATAAGAAATCTTTTGATAAACAGGCTCTGAAAGGCATGAAAAGAATGTTGAAGAAAAAGCTCAGTGAAGGTTAGGAAATTTACAAAGCTAAAACAGAAAACAATTCACTCAAAACAACATGAAAGACATTTGGAATGAACTAGGATAATTAGTGGAACTCAAGCAATCCAGAGAGGTGCTGGAAGGGACCATCGACTAACACTCAGAACCAATCTTTTTATACATCTTAATAAATAAATACATTTTAAAATAATTGTAAAAGTTTTTAATAAATATGATCAACTCGTTTTACCATTCAGTTGAAATAAAATTCACCTTAACCTTATCTGGGGATAAAAAATCCAGTAATTGAAATGCTAGGACCTGCATGTAACCCCATAACATGACATATTTTCAAGCGGTACAGTGTGGATTGTGACTTAGGAAAGCAGGTAAAGATACTTTAATACTGCATTTCTATAAGTAGAGGTAATAATTGGTCTGTAACATTGATCTCTGTTAAAGAATACGTCTGTAAAATTAGAAAATCACTATTAATAACTTGAAGTAGCAGAAGAGTATTGAGAAGAAATTGAAATGTAAATAATATACAATTCTGTTCCGTTCTTTCAGAGTGAAAATGTGTGTTCTTGTATTTTAAAATAATTCATCTATATAATTAATAAGGTATAAATTGTGATTTTTAGTAATGATAAACCTTTAATGATAATTGTAGAGAAAAGAAACTGCCTGCCTGCTTAACTAGGATATCTCAACATTTGTACCAGCATTTTTAATTTAGAAAATGAGATCATATATAACATTAACTTTATATTCTGTTCTCTGCTACAAGTTTACATATAAGAAGTCTTATTTCTCTTAACCAGGTATCACCCATGACTCTTTATGATTAACTATTTTGCAACTTTACATTGTACTTAACAGCTGAGGTGTGTTTCTGGTCCATACCATTTATTTGTATGCCGATTGGTGAAAATTAAAATATATTCAAATGTGTTATGTAAATGTATACAGGATGTCATTTTACTGCTACAGGACTGCAGGCAGGACTCAAGGTGATTTTGTGCAGTAAAGATCTGTGGGCGGCAAGCAAGATTAAAAAAACAGTCCCACATAGCTGTCTATACAGATGGACGTTTAGGAATAAGTGTAGGAGTATACAATTCTCCAGCTTTGAATCTAATAATTCTTAATTCACATACAGCAATGACTGCCTATTTAACTGAGGTACTGTGTTTATCTGTAGAGGTTTAGGGGATGAGTGAATGTGGGCAGGTTTTATTGAATGTCTTTACCACCTTCACTCTGCTCCTTAGCAAATCTTGTCGGATCACATTTCCAAGATGAGCTGAGACATCTAAATACAGTTACAGCAGAAGAACTGAGTGGGACATAGTATATTTACATTTATCCATTTTCCAATCACTTTTCATCCCATGCACAGCAAACAGATAGCAGGAGAACAGCATGAAACACACCAGACCATTTTAGAGCACTCATTGAACTCTTTTACACTGTGAGAAGAGGCTTCCAAAGTCACTGGGAGGAAATATATGTCAACACCAGGCAAAACATGCAAACTCCATAAAGAATTCAGACAGATTCAAGTGCTGGGAGATGTCAAAATGCCTGCTGTGTCACCATGTATTCCATAAAAGGTAGTGAATTATTTGTATTTTTAAGGATTTCTTTTGCAGTTGAAAATATAAAAGGATATTAGTCCAGAAAAAATATCAAATAGGTGTTCATTAAAGAAATATCATTTTGTCTATTTTAAGGCTGCACTGATTTTCTTAAAATTTAATGTAGAATTTAATGTAATGTAAGTACATTGCACAAACAGGCATAGTAGAAGCTTATGCTTTAAGAGTAAAATTCTTGGAATTAGAAAGTTGAAATAAATGATTACTGATTTCAGCAGATGCTTTCTGCTTTTGATGTGCAGCAGAGGATGCAGTAAAAGAAAAAAAGCAATTTATTAGTCAACTTTGAAATCTATAAGCTTTCAACTTTAAATATTAAATTCAAAGAAGACAGCCAAAATAAGCAAAATACTTTATTTACTATCCAACATAAACAGAATCCTTTGAGCTTTAAATCCCACATTAAGTCAGCGTAAAAAAGTTAATGCAGTTTTACACCTTTGAATGGATTGCACAGGTCAGTGGTTACATTTTCAAAATGCATGGATCCACCTGTCTTACACAGTAATGATCAGACATTTAAATTTCTTTGATCAAACATTACCCTTTCTCTGGGACTGTGCTGGGTTTTTCCCATGTCCCAAAACTGATATTGGGTATTTGGAGACTCTAAACTAAACTAGGGTGACATGCAGATGTGGGTTCCTGAGTGAACTCTCTAGGGTCAGTCCCTACATTGTGACAAATGCTGCAGGAATATGTTCCAGCCCACAATGCATGCACAACTGGATGTCTGAATGAATGAATACAAGACCACAGATTTAGCTCCAAGCTAGCCACAATATCTGCTTTTTTGTATCAGTTCATCTTCTAATTAGAATCTAATACTTCCTTCTACCTGAACTACTTTCTTAACTGTTCTTCTCATTTTCAGATTTATTAGGTGTTGTCATTAATCTATGTTTATATACCACCTGTGTATTTTTTAGTGTGCATTTTTGTAGTTTTAAAGACTGTTTCAATGTTACTCCCATTGTGATTTCACTTGCTTACATGACTAACTATTTATTTTTCTCTTACTGTATTTTTATTGTTTGAAAACACAAGTTCTGCACGAGGGTCACTTCATAGACTTAGAGACAAATTGGGTCAGGAAGCATGTATTTGTCCATCTATATTATGTTTAATTGAATAAACAGTTACATAAACTACAAGACCCATCCAATTACAGTGTTCACTGATGGATAAGAAATAAAAATCCACTCCCTGCCGATTCCCTAGGACATTGTGGAGTGAAAATAGTCAAAACGTTATCACAGTTGAGAATAAGATGTGGCTACTTTACCCTATGAAGCTTCAAAATTTAAGAAGCATTACACCATCTACTTTGTTATTTGTACATTCTGGAAGTTCATCTGCCAGCATATTTAACTATATCTCCTAGCCTTTGAAAACCCTAAACAAATAAATGAGTTGCAATATAACTCACACACAACCTATCCTGAGAATCTGGACAGAGAGGTTAACTGAAAGATGGGTCAGAATATTAGGTTAGGTGAAATGTCTTTCTGAAAAAATGAGTTTTACATTGTTATTTAAAAGAAAGTATTCAGTTAGCTGACATTATTTTAGGAAGGTCATTCCAAAGTCTGGGCGCAATACAGCTGAAGACCCTGTTATTCCATAAAATGCAGGTTAGTGTGGGGCACAACAAGATTGCCAGAATCTGTGGGCCTTAATGGGCTAACAGGAGCATAGTGATGGGGAAGGTCACATAATGTAGTTTGATGTAAGACCTTTTAAAGCTTTTTAGGTTATTAATCCAATTTTATATTTGATCCTGTAAGACAAAGGGAGCCAGTGAAAGTGAAGCAGGATGGGTATTATGTGCTTGCTGTTGCTGGTCCATGTAAGGACTCTTGCAGAAGATTTTTGAATCAACTGGAGCTGAGATATAGGATTAGAAGGGGCACCTGTCAGTAGGAAGTTCCAATAATCGATCAGGGATATGATAAAAACATGGACAAGTTTCTTAGAATTAGAAAAGGAGAGGAATGAGCGAACACTGGATATGTTGCAGAAGAGAAAGCAGGAAAGTTTCTTAATGTGGTTTATGTGGGCAGAATAAGAAAGAGAGGAATCAAAAATGACACCAAGTTTCCTTGCATTAGAAGAAGGTCTGATGAGATCACCATCTAGAGTGACTGAGAAGCAGCTCATTTTCTTAACTTGAGCATTAGTGCCAATTTGCAGGAGTTTTAAAGTTCTGCTCTATCCAGGATTTAATTTCACTGAGGCAAGTTGTGAGCTGAGAAAGCTCTGATGAAGTTTCACTTTTAACATTGAAATAGAGTTGAGTATCATCTGCATAAAAATGATAACCCAGTCCATAGCTACAAAGTATATGGTCAAGTGGAAGTATATAGATACAGTAGAGCAGAGGGCTGAGGACAGAGCCTTGAGGAACTCCTTCTGTGACTGGCGCTGAGCTGGATCTGCTTTTGCCAAGACTAACAAACTTTTGCGGGTCAGTCATAGGACTTAAACCACTGGAGAATAGTGCCGGACATACCCAGAATGCTCTCCATTCTGGACAGTAGAATGTCATTTTTGACAGTGTTAAACACTGATGCAATAGGTTAGCATATACTGTGGACATACAATAAGTCTGTCCCGTCTCCAGGATGCACACTCTACATCTCCTTTCTGGGTGAAAAGCATATATTAACGTCAAGCACTCAAGCTATAGAAAAACAGCTTTGGCTTATAGGACAATTTTGGCTTTTAACTGATTACATTAAATTCTAAGTTCAGTTGAGTCCTCTTAGGCAGGATTTTAAGATAGTTATGGTGTAATAAAGGGGTAAACATGGGCCATTTTATAAGATTTCTATGCCCCATAATAAGGCTTTTTTGAGAATCTTTATTATTTAAGTAATTTCTTCTATTCTGCTCAAACTCTTTATGCAGATAACGATTCTTTATTATTATGATGAATTTGGCAAACATTCAATTCAAATCAAATGTATGATGCAGTGCAATTGTTTATGACAGGTGTAAAGATAGGTTATAGAGCTTGCTCAAAGTCACTTAATGTTTCAGAGGCTGGAATTGAACCAGCAGCCAAGAGTCTTAGCCAAAACACCACACAACCTGCTTGTAAGTGTAATTTATTCGGTACTTATTTATGTGTGGAAAATGTGCAATACTCATTTTGTCAAATTAAAGATTCAATACATTTTTCAACTGTATTAGTTAATGATGTTGTTCTAAATACTCATTAAATCTTTGTTATTATTAAAGCCTTAGGTTTGCCCTTCACTTTTCCAAGTCTTTAGTGAGCTTCTGTGCTTGCAAGTTTTATCACAATAATATCTAACATCAGCACCTGGGTGACATGCCATCATCAATAAAGTTAAGTAGAAGGCTGTATCAGAAGAAAAAGAAAATAGTGAGACTATGTGGCTAAATCAAAGGCCCTACAGCAACTGGCAAGAGACAAAAAAAAATAAAACTGTTTGAAGATGTTTTGTGTAAATCATAAATTGCATGTTTATTTTTATTACATTTTAAAATTCAGAAGTGTTGAAAAAATTATGACACAATAAAGAGTATTTTTATTTACATTAATTTCCAAAATATTTAAAAAGACATCTGGTTTTCCTAACAGTAATGCAACAAAGCTGTTTTTTACCCATTATGGATTTTTGTAAGTGACAATAGCTACATTTAATTTTGACTACTGCCTAGTTATTCTGTCTGTTTCATTCTTATTTATAGCTGCTCAAACAGTAGGCACCTTTTCAAAAGGTAAATAACTACATTAAAATTCTAATTTATGGTAATTTATGCCATTTTGGCACCTATCCAATTTCATTGCAAATTATGCTATATTGTTTCATCTTCATCATCTTTTAATTTTGCCCTACTTTTATTCCTCCCAGCCATATATGTCCATGAATGGAGATACAATAGGTCTTATTCTGTTTTTGGGGATATAATCATAAAAAGCTCTGAATTTAATATTTCTATTTTTATAGAATTTTTTTACTTAAGTATTCCCTAATGAATGTTTTTTGATGTACTCTATGACAGAAATGTTCCACAAATTTTTTTGCCATTTTTTAAAATTTAAATAAAATCATCATTAAACAAGCTCCCATTCTTGTACTGCTTCACTGCCTTGGACTTTCAAAAAGCCTTTGATTCACTCTCACACTGAACATTATTTCTAAAACTAGAAGCTGTAGGCAATCAGAGGTAACCTACATAACAGGATCTCAAATTAGTTAACTGGCAAGAGACAAAGAGTACTGATAAGAGAGGAATACTCCACCTGGAGTGAAGTCATCTGTGGAGTCCCTTACTGGTCTGTCGTTAGTTCGTAACATTTTACTGATTTATATTAACAACATTGACTCTGGTATATTTAGAATGCTTGTCAAATTTGCAGATGACTCTAAAATTGAAGGAATGGCAGGAATTTTAGAGGCAGCAAAAACAATTTAGAAAGAATTGGACAAGCTTCAGAAGTGGTTGAACACTTGGAAAATGCAGTTTAATGTAGAAAAGTACAAAGTGCTACATGTGGGCAAAAGAATATCAATTATAAATACAAGATGGGGGACACTATCCAAAAGGAAGCAACTTATGGAAAGTATTTAGGGGTTTATGTTGATACAACATTTTCATCATTTAGATGTGAAGAAGCAATTCAAAAGGCCAAATAAAATGTTAGGTTATATTGTAAAAAGTGTTGAATATAAAGTATGGGACAATATACTCAGACTGTATAACACACTATTGAGTTTTGTGTGCAGTTCTGCTCACCATGCTACAAGAAACACAGCAGTGGGCTGAGAAGATTACCTAAGTGCATCCCAGAGCAGTGCATCCCAGAGGACATGTCATACTCTGACACACTGAGAAAGGTAAACCTGTTTAGTCTTTAACAGAGGAGACTGCATACGGACCCAATCTGGGTCTTCAAAATTCTCAAAGGCATTGAAAATGTACAGCAATTTTCTTTCATCTTAACAGTGAGAAGTCAAGCAAAATGACTTTAAATGGCTTTAGTGAATAACATACACATGGTCATCGGTGGAAATTAAGGGGAAGCGCATTTAGCACTGAAGCCAGAAAGCACTCCATTATGCAAAGAATTGTGGGTATCAGGAACAAACTACTAAAACATGTAGTTGAAGCCTAAGCCTTGACAACCTTTAATAAGAATCTGGATGAGACATTGGGACAGCATAACTATTAGCAAAACAAACAAGCTTGATGGATTGAAAGGTCTCCCCTTGTTTGTCAAATTTCTTATGTTTGATACCTGCTAATCTTCCCCAAAGTCCAAATATAAAAATGATCGTACTCGGTAAGTTAAACATTTGGTGAAGGAGCTCATTGTTATAACACTCTGATGTCAATCCATCCCTTTTCTGAAACTGAGGTCTATGCTTTCCAAGTCTTTTCACTTTTTTTTAATATATTGTTTCAGAGAGCAAGCTATATCTAATCTACCCTTTTAATCCTTATAATTATAACTTCCAATGTAACAATAGGCTGCATGGCAATAACTCGTGGGAAAATCGGAAATTAAGGTTAAAGGTGTCTCACTTCCAGTTAAGACTACAAAATGACATCAAAAATTCATTTAACTTTTTAACAGTTAACTTTGTGAGCTGGAATGTTAAAGGCCTGAATCACGAATTAAAGAGAAAGAAAGTATTCTCTCATCTATCAGGTCTAAACGCTAAAATAGTATTTTTTATTATTATTAAGCAAGGATCAGTTCCGGCTGCAAAAAGACTAGACTGGCCAAATGTTCCATTCCAGCTTTACAAAGAAAACTAGAGGTGTGGGAATTCTTATACATAGAACAGTCTCATTTGTAGCATCAGATGTAGTATCTGATCCTGAAGGGAGATATGTGATTGTCATGGGCAACATATTTAACTGTAAAGTGATTTTGATAAATGTTTATGCACCCAGTGCATAGGGAATTCATGCAAAATGTATTTGCATCTATTCCCAATGTGAACACTCATAAAATTATAATGGTTGTGGACTTTAATTGTGTTTTAAATCCACTCTTAGATAGGTCTCCTGTCACAGGGGGATGACATCTAACACTGCAAAGACAATTGCAGTTTTTAACTCACCACAACATATCAGACTCCTGGAGGTTTCTAAACCCAAACTCAAGAACATACTCCTTCTACTCACCATTTTTTTCTTTGAATTGTTGCTATTTCATTAGTTTCACTTCTATTTCAGAACTTATATAAAAACAATATTTGGAATCTTCCAAGTCCCAATATGCTGAATCTTTTAAATGAGGTCAGTGAGACATGTGTTTAATGACTTTGTACTATAATTCAGGATAGGTTTCTCTGTTTGGAATTTCAGCTCAGACAAAGTGATCTACATCATCAGCAGTTAATAATTTTTTTTGCAAAGTAACCAATAAATGCATGCCAGGTAAAACACGTTTTTAAGCTTCAAAGCCTTACAATATTTACATACTTCTGACATATCACCTGTGTCCATATATTCGATCTCTATTCGCCTTTTAGTTATTTCTCAGAGTAATAATTTCTCTTTTTGCGCTAATGCAATGTTTACTTTCTTTTTTTGACACTGTCGTTTCTTTCTGCTTTCATATTCTGTGTCTTGCTCTGCATGTGTTTTATACCTACGTTTTTTTTTTAATCTTTTGAATTCCAGTTTTCATTATCTCTAACCTGCTCTGCATGTGTTTGACCCCTTTGTTTTGTAACCTCGTTATGACGTTTTACTTTGTTCTATACTCTGTCTTTTATTTCTGACCTTGCTTTGTCCTGCTTTTTTTTTCAATAACACCTGGGGCCTTATGTATAATGCTGTGCGTAGAACTCACACTATAACAAGGTGTAAGCACAAAAGCAGGAATGTGCGTACATTCTTCCGCTATATAAATCCCGATCAGCATGAAAAGTAATGCACGTGCACGCACCTGCTGTCCCACACCAACTCCTCCCAGAATTACGTCTCTTTAAATATGCAAATCAATATAAATAGCCCTTAAGCTCAGCCTTTTGTGAAAAGACAATGGGAAAAGCACGGGGGAAAATATAAGAATTTCAGCGAATACCAAGTGGAGGCAAGGAAAAACTTACTATTTGTTGGTTTAAACAGTGGTATAATCAACAAAAGGAAGTTGATCGAGTGACAGAGTGTCAGAGAAACTCGAAAGCTCCAGTTCACAAAGTCGCACAGTGCCCGAAATAAAAAAGAAGTCACATATCAAAGTCCCTGTGAAAAGGTGAGTTGCATGAATGCTTATTAGGGAAAAAAAAAAATGGCACACAGTGAGAAAAAAAGCACGAAATGTCAACTATAATCTAGAAATTTCCATTTTAATCACATAGTTTGTTTTGCCATTAAAGTAGAACATCATAAACCTCATCTTAAAATCGTTTAATTTACTAGTTTCTCAAATCCCATCGTAACTAAAGTAGCATGTTAAATGCTTTGTTCTGTATTTGATCTTCTATGTGCTCTATGTGTGTGAATCACCATCTGCTTCTTAAACGGGCTTTCTCTTTCTCCACAGAATCCATTACATTCATAATATTACAGCTCTCTGAATAATTAAGATGCTGAGATGTATACGGGATATATTTTTCATAATGAAAGGAATGAAAGCATGTTATTAAACATGGGAACACAGTGGCGCAGTGCTTGTTCATGTCTCACGCCATGCGCTACCTTCAATGAAATAATTTATCATAGCAGAACTGTCTCTTTCAAAAATACTAACCTCCAATTATGTCCTTACTTTTCTTTCTCCAAATACCCAATTGCCACACAATCAGCTCTGTAATAGACGTTAAGCCATCTGTAAGCTTAGAACGACAATTCTTCAAAATGTTTATGGAACATTGAAATATCTTCGTAGTATGTGTCTAATTATTCTATCTATCTATCCTGCCAGCACAGCTAGAATAAAGCATGAAGTATAGAATAATCCGTGAACTAGCCAGCGCTGCGGCACCGTGTCCTCACATGTTTATTAACACTATAGATTATTTAAATGAAGTTAAAGTTTTATCTGTATAATATAATCAACATATTTTGCTGCATTTCATCTTAAAAATGATATCGTCATTATATGTAAATACACACTCTATAAAGTGGTGCAGATTGTGCAATATTAAAACTGTTGTGCAAGTTTACAGTGAGGTAATTGTACTTATAAGTACAAACAGTTCTACAAGGAGCACTTGATGGACTGATTGAGTGCGTTTAGAGTTCTTGGGATGAAACTGTTTCTGAACCGCGAGGTCCGTACAGGAAATGCTCTGAAGCATTTTGCCGTGGCTGAGGCAGTGTGTGCTTGATGCTGTATCCCGATAATTCTCTTTCCGATCAGCTACTGCTGTGATTCCAAACTCAGATACAGTGATATTAATACTCCCGAGTGGTGCAGTGAGAGTAATATGGAAAAAGATGATGCGCTGTGGCAACCCGTAACGGGAGCAGCTGAAAGAAGAAAGAGTGCAGTGAGAGTAACAATGCTAAAGCAGTTATGGTATTTGGAATACTATGGCTATTCCCTGGACCATTATATTGTTACAGGTTAATTACAATCAGATGCATTACACTAATAAACAATATGCAGTTAGTTTCAGTGTATTTATAAAGCCGTGTCAGGAATGTGGATCTAAGAAAGAAAGGGTAACCACACAGGAACAGTAGCACTGCTTTGACGCTGGGTGCCGCCAGTCTGCAGAACCAAGAGGAGAACTTGCGTACACCAGAGTATGAGGTACCGTGGAAATGTGCGTGGCTTTATGCCAAGTTTAGGTTTTATGCATCGCAATTTGAGCGTGGAAATGTTCATAGGCAACATTTCTGTGTGTATGCACCGTTTATAAATGAGGCCTCAGGTCAGTGGTGATTATTTTCCCTTTTTCGAGTAATAATTTCCATTTGTTTGCGCTACTGCGATCTTTACTTTCTTTTTTTTATACTTTCTAATTTTCTTACTTTCATATTCTTTAACTTTCTCCACATTTGTATTGCGCAAACGGTTTTTTTTTTTGAGCCTTTCAAATTACACTGCTTTCATAATCTGCTCTGCATGTGTATAGCGCCAATGTTTGTGAACATGTTTATGAAGTTCTACTTTGTCTTTAATTCTGTCTTTTAATTCTGAGCCCGATTGGACGTGCTTTGTTTCAATTCCACTTGTTACAGGCTGATAATTACTTTCCATATTTTCTGAATTTGCATCTAGACTATTTTTTCTTTTTTGCTCTTTTTTCTCTCTAACGCTTTTGAGTCTCTTTTCTCCGTGCTGCTTTCTTCTTCGCTTAGTTGTCGACGTTTCATTTATAACGTATTGTCCTTATACGCTTTATATGCGCTGAGACCCTGGATCTGTGTGTGCTCAAATCCTTCACAAGACTGAATGTTTTGCTGCCCCGTTGTCTTATTTGATATTGATTGTAAATAGGGTGTGTCTTGGAAGAATCTCATGTTCTACGTCATCGCGAGACGGTCCTGGGACAATCTCTTGGCACAATGTCTCATGTTTAAGGTCCTTGCAGGTCTTCTAACTGTCTTCCGTGATCTTAACGTGAAGATCACGTCTCGACGCCAAACTGTTTCTTTCCAGGATTTTTTTTTTATAATAGAGAGATAATAATTTCTTGCCTATTATTAAATCTTGCAAATATGAAGCTATTGTTATTTCCGACCGTGCCCCTCTGATCTTGGAGCTAAAATCATTATGCCCCACATACTAATCTCACAGATGGCGTCTTAACCAACTTCTATTTGCAGATGAGAACTGTACAGAATTTATATCAAAACAAATCTGTTTCTTCCTAGAGGCAAATACATCCTCAGAGGTCTCTGCAGGAATACTGTGGGAAACTCTTAAGGCCTTCTTAAGAGGACAGATAATTTCATATCTTTCCCACAGAAATAAATTAGAAACCAAGAAGGTATCAGAGCTAACCAGCGAAATTACTAGAATAGATCAAGAACATGCCAGGTGTCCAAGCGAGGCTCTTCATAGGAAAAGACAGGCTCTGCATTCAGAGCTCAACCTCTTAACAACCAAAGAAACTGAACAACTCATTTTTAAATCAAGACATTATTACTATGAACACGGAGAGAAAGCTAATAAGCTCTTAGCTCAACAAATCCACAAGCAAGAAGTTTGCAATGCAATCCCAGCAATCACCAACACGAACAGAGATAAAATCATTGACCATAAAAATATAATGCACACATTTAGAGACTACTATAAATCCTTATATTCTACTGAATTCAAAGAAGGCAACACACAATCTAATGCATTTCTGGATACATCACAGATACCACAGATAGGTACTTTTAGTGCAGAGGAACTGGATAAACCTCTTGCGCTATCAGAATTACTAGATGCTATAAAGTCACTTCAGAGCAGGAAAGCAGCAGGCCCTGATGGCTACCCTGTCGAATTTTATAAGAAATTCTCCACCCAGCTAGTTCCCCTCTTATTAGCAACATTTACAGAAGCTAGAGACAATCAAGTTCTACCTCAAACTTTTCGCCAAGCATTAATCACCGTCTTTCCAAAACAAAATAAGGACTTATTACAATGAGCATCATACAGACCAATTTCACTTCTGAATAATGATGTTAAGATACTCTCCAAGGTCCTAGCTAGAAGGACGGAGAAAGTGCTGCCTTCGGTAATATCACAAGATCAAACTGGATTTATTAAAGGCTGACACTTAGCTTCCAATCTCCAATGCCTGTTAAATTTAATATATACACCTGCAAAGTCAAACACCCCTGAGATATTATTATCGTTGGATGCAGAAAAAGCATTTGATATGATTGAATGGAACTACATTTTCACTACCTTAGAGAAATTTGGGTTTGGCCCGAACATTTGTGTATGGATCAAACTACTGTATACCAATCCAGAAGCTTCAGTTTGTATTAACAACATTTGTTCAGACTACTTTAAACTAGAACGTGGTACCAGACAAGGATGCCCCTTGTCACCACAGTCATATGCAATCGCCATTGACCCACTGGCAAATCACTGTCGAAATGCTTATCAGATAAAGGGGATTATCAGAGAAGGACTTGAATAAAATCCCTTTACAAAGGGCACAAGTATTTTATTGAAGCAAGATAATACAATTAATACAAAATCATTCAAATATATATATATATATATATATATATATACTGTATATATATTTGTTTTGATCTTTTATTGAATTTGTTAAAAGCATATAACATTCCATACAATCACAGTCAAACTTAACAAAACTAAATTCAAATCAACCCCCACCCATGAGAAAGAGAAGAAGACCAACAGCCAGAGTAAAACTACTGAGAGTAGTAAAGAGAGAAAGAAGTCTTTTCCCACAATATAAATGGTTATTCTAAAAAAATGATTCAAATATTTAATGTTGTTGGGAATTATACACTTAGAAGTGATAAAATGTATGAATGGGCTGGTAATATACTGCATTAGATTGACAGCAGTACTGTACTGTACTGTAAAGTGCAGTATCAATAATGTACACCTGAAGAAACAAGTAATTAAAATAAATAAAAGCATAGGCGATCTAAAATGTAAGACACAAAAGACAGGTTTCTCACATGCAATTTGAACATCAATATAAACAGTGTACTGTAGCAGAGAGCAAGGGTAACAAAACTGAATGAGTAGTCACTGGGAGATACTTTCAGAATGAAGATAATGCTAGTGTCAGAACATGGCACAGGTGAGATAAGCAGTGAAGACTGGCAGACTGGAATATTCAGAGTTTTGAAGGCAATTTGATATTGCCCTAAAAGCTACTGGAATTAAGCCAGCTGAGTGGTGATGTTTTGCTTGCATTTAGTCTGAGTAAGCACTCTTGCATTAGCATTTTTAACCTGTTGAGATCTGGTAATGTAAACAGACCACTGAAAATGAAATTGCACTAACCAGGAAATAAAGTGATAAAATCAGAAGGGAAATTTGTGTGGCCAGATTCTTAACCCTGCCATATAAGTTAAATAAATATGATATGACTAGAACATTTCGGAATTCACCAAGAAAGACTTCAAGACTGAAGATTGAGGTTGATGGGTTTATTTTCTAGGAGGCAAGATCCTATGAAATTTTTTATTCTTGATCTTCACCACAATAAAATTTGTTATACCTTATTAAGTATTTCTACCAGTATTATATGCTTCAGTATATTGGCTTTCATGCAGACATTGAACAAGTACTGTATATACTCACGTATAAGTCGGGTCTTAAAACCTGAAAAATTGAACATAAAATCAGTCCCTGACTTACACACCCGTTCAAAAATACAACACTTAATTTTTTTTTTTACATCTTCTTCCTTCCTCCAATCTTGCACCAGTTTCTCAGACACATCAAATTGTGTTGCAGCAGCGCAGTTACCAATTTCTTTCGCCACCTCTATTACTTTTAATTTAAAACCAGCTTCATATTTTCTTCTGATCAAACGGTTCATTGTAGGTAAGGGATGCTCTTATGATAAAGGTGTATTAGGGTGTGAGATACAAAAAACACAAAACAGTGCAAACGTTGCTTCGGAATAGTTTGGGTATTACCGTGTGGTCACATAGGCAAAATACATAGAAAAAAAGGCAGTGTGGTCCATGGTCATTGTCTCAGGTGGGCGTTAGCATATCATAATCTCTTGGATCAATAGCATGAGTTTTCCGCATTCAACTTATATGACCAACATTATAAAATACCAGAAATTATACGGTAAAATCAAGTCCCAACTTATCCACGGGAGAACTTAAACACAAGTATATACGGTATATACGGTACTTACAAGTCTGTTTTCTGCAAATATGCCTTTCTGTAGTTTGATATTCTTTTTGAAAACCATCATTGGATCCATCATCAGCATTTTCACAGTTTTTATCCTGTTGAGGGTAACAGTAGTAACCTATTTAGCTGGTCTGCCCAGGCCATCCTATCCTCTGCAACATCTTCCAACCCTTCTTGGGGAATTCCGTGATGTTCTCAGACCAGCTGAGGCATGTAATCTCTCCAGTGTGTTCTGGGAAAGCCACTGAGTGTTCTACCAGTTATGTTTAGAAAATCCTTTGTAGAAGGCACCACCAGAACATTATAATTACATGCCCAGACCAACTCTATCTGGGGAAACACCAGTTCAATTCTAATGTCCTACTTTAAAGGCCAATAACCTTTGCACAATTACCTCATTTCTTCTGATCACAAAGCAAAGTTGTTATCATATTCAAGGATGGGGATGTAGACTCACTTTTAATTGAAAGCTTTTTCCAGGGGATTAACTCCTGCTTGACTACTGCGGCCTGTTGCAACATTTGCAAAACTGTGATTTGTTTGTTAATCTCACAGTCACCTTTTCCCTAAACAATGTCCCAACGTTCTTGAATTCCTTTACTTTGAATAGCTGCTAAGCCCTTATGTATATAGAAAAAGCCACTGTTTTCCAGAAGACAACCATTGATTCAAAACTGAAGGCACTGATTCTCATCACATGCATTGTATCTATGACCTGTTACAGCATACATCAGAGATCACAGACTGATGAAAACTTACTTACAGGATGATATCATCTGCAAATAGCCGAGATGCCAAACTAAATATTCTCCAATGCCAGGCTGTGCTTTGATATCTGGTTGGTGAAAATCCTGAAAAGATTTGCCAAGTATGAAAGCTAAACTCCCAGTTTACAAATAAATTGATCAAATGGGGTAGTGGTCGTGAAGACATTCAGGATCTCACTGTTTAAAACAGTGCTTTATTTACTTTATTTAGAGAACCCCAGAAACCGCAGCCTTTACCCATCTCAAACACACTTACAAATAGAGAAAAGTAATAATGCATCTCAAAAGTAAATAAACAAAGACTATATTAACTAAATAAAGAAAGCAATAAACCAAATGAAATACTGGGCACTATGGGATAAAGAATTATCACTTACGACACAGTCCAAACACAGTCCAGTACAGCAGGTGTGGGTGAATATGGTGAGTAGAATGAAAAACCCCTGTGAACAGCCCTCTGAATAAAATGTATAGTTTTGTACTACCAGGTTCCAGTTGTTACATGAAGATTTGGTGTGACAGGGGACCACCCCCACACGAAGACACATCTAACCAAGACAAAATCACGGGAACAAGCAGGCACAGGATGAGCACATAAATCCAGAAAGACATGTAACCCACAAAGGTTGTATTTGTAATCCAATAGAGTGTGAAGCACAGAGATGATCGCCACCTCTTTTGCCCTCTTTCAGCACCTTTTTAAAGACAGCACCTAACCATCCTTCTTCCCACCATCCCCAGCCCCACTCTGAAGCTGCCCAATAGTGTAATACTACTAGGGCTGCTGGGATTTGTAGGCCATTTAAGTAGCGCTGCTACCATGATATGTAGCAGCCAGCCAGATACATCCAGATGTACCACCAAGACCATCAACTCTGGGGTATATGTTTATAAGCTTTTCCCAAATCCACAACTGACATGTAGATAGAGTTAAGAAATTTCTCTGAAATTTAAATGTATTTGATCAGGACAAACACCGTATTGTTCTTCCTGGATCTTTGTACAATTTACCATTCGATGACCAAATCCTCGTTTTCTAGAAAATGTGGATTCATTTATAGAGTGGTAAGAAAACGAGCTTTACTAAGCTATCAGGATCTGCATTTCAAATAAAATATGCACCTGTATGTTTCTTTTCTAGGTAGGTCAGAAAGCAGTATTATACCCCTAGGTTACATGCTCTTCCAACGAGTCTATATTTACAAGACATTTTTCTACTCTAGTCTGTTTGTTATTTTTCTAGCTGTTCTTTTTTAAGCATTAAGGACTGAAATAACACCTTCAATACAAAGACAGAATTGAAATTACCGTGAAAAGCAGACAGTATTTGTGAACTTTCGATACGAACTAACAGATTGTACACAGTGTTCAAATCCTGTGCCTCTGTTGTCCTCTATGTGGAGTTTGCACACTCTCCTTATGTCTCTTTTGACTTTCTGCAGCTACTTTGGTTTTTATTCCTACAGCCATGTCAATTCTAAATTAGCCTTCTGTGTGTGTGTGGATATGTGCTTGAATGGACCTGTGATGAACAGGCATCCCATTTACAATCTGTTTCCTGCCTTACATCCAAAGCTTACCACCCCGTTTGGCTTCTCACAACCCTGAACTACATGAAGAACATTTACTAATATTATGTTTTAGAAGTCGAACTATTGGGAAGAGGGCTGCCCTTGAAGACTTCTTCAATTTTGTTTATATTTTTTGAATTTGTCTAATTTTATAGGCTTTATGCACAGCAGCTTAAATTTCCTGTTGGAGGGCATATTTTGAACATCAGACAGGAGCTTCTCAAACTTTGTTGTCACCAGTTTGCTAAAACCGTAAATGCTGATGTTCTTAAGACTTGTCCTAACATTGATATCCTAAGTAATTGTATCAGTATATAATGCATACATCCATCTTCTACATGAAGATGTTATTTTACTATTATCTGTATATAAAATCGCAAGACTATTTCTGTTTCTATGAAGGCTCAGGAATATATTTATGAGCTTAGGCTGGCATGTCTCAAAAACCAATATGTAGCTAGGCAGTAATTGCAGACATGTTATTGAGCAATAAAATAATGTTTGGCTTGTGGTCAATGACATTTTTTGCTTTTTGAAGCTTGTTCTCTGTGCAGATTTAAATCCCATTAAGCACCTCTAGGATATAATTGATCGTCAACTTTGTACACATCAAAGACAACCTCAGAAGCTTAAGGGAGTAGTCAGTGGAGCATAGAATGCCATTCCCCAAGGTCACATATGAACTCTGATTAGGTCGATGATGCATCAGGAGAATATGGATATTGTTGAAAGGATGAGCATACTCAGTTCATAAATGATTCTGTAATTCCATAACCTTGTCTAATCATGAGGTGTTTTTAGAGGTGGCATTTAATTAGAGTCACACTATTATAAATGATTTTGGAAACATATTGGTCCATAATATGTCAGTAATATGTGTAGTGGTCCTGTTTCACCACTGCTGACTCTATAATGTCTTTTAAGCTTATTTGAAATATTGAAGAGAAACAATACTAAAAATATCCATTTATTCTGCGGTGGGTTGGCACCCTGCCCAGGATTGGTTCCTGACTTGTGCCCTGTGTTGGCTGGGATTGGCTCCAGCAGACCCCCGTGACCCTGTGTTCGGATTCAGCGGGTTGGAAAATGGATGGATGGATGGATCCATTTATTGGTAAGGCACATCTGCTTTTTTCCTTTGGAAACTGAATCCATCAATATGTACATTTAAGCAACAAATGTTTTTTTCATTTTTATGATAAAACATCGAAGGTGTAGGTAGGCCTGTTAAAATATAAGGCATTTCAAATGTCCTGAAATGGAGTAGTTCATCAAAAGAATACATGGATAAGCGGTCTGAACCTTCTTTGACTCTGTGCCTTTTCAGTGCTCTTTATTTTTATAATGTAGGTCAGGTGTCTCCAACTCCAGTCCTGGAGAGCTATTATAGATGCAGGTTTTCATTTCCAACTCTTTTCTTGATTAGTGGCCAGTTTTTGCTGCTAATTAACTATTTCCCTTTATTGTAATTGACTTTTCTTGAGACTCTGACCGCTGAATTGGTTCTTTTTTCCTTAAACAGCACCTAAACATAAATTTGATGTGAAGTGAGCCAACAGATGACCAACTAAGTTGGGGCCTCAAACTCCAACCTTCATTCAGTTTCTTAACTTGAAGCCAATTCTTGTTGCTGATTAGACCCATTATTTAATTACATTCTGCTCATTCTGCCATGACAGACATTTACAAAATTGTTGATTTTCATTTTAAGAGCTCTGTCAAAATGTTTTGTGGACCTGAGCAGATCAACATTACTGAGGCCTTCACCTTTCTTTATTTTCAATTATTGTGTGATGGACGCAGGTTGTTGTTTATGTGTTGGTTCATTTTCTGTCTTAATATTTTTTGGTTGCTAATTAAGGAAAAAAAGAAATAATTAAGGGGGCAGAGTCTTAAGTTGTGCATCAATTAAAATTAAGGCAATGAGTTAATTAGCAGCAAAATCTGGTCACTAATTAAGAGAAGGGTTAGAATGAAAACCTGCAGTCACAGTAGCTCTCCAAGGGCCTCATGCATAACACCATGTGTAGAATTCGCACTATAACATGACGTAAGCACAAAAGCGGAAATGTACTTACGCACAAAAAAATCCAGATGCAGGAATCTGTGCGTTTGCCAACTTCCACGTTCTTCCGCTGCATAAATCCCGATCAGCGTGAAAAGTAACGCACATGCACGCGCCTGCTGTCCCACACCAACTCCTCCCAGAATTACGCCTCTTTGAATATGCAAATCAATATAAATAGCCCTTAAGCTCAGCCTTCTGTGAAAAGACAATGGGAAAAGCACGGGGGAAAATATAAGAATTTCAGCAAATACCAAGTGGAAGCAAAGAAAAACGTACTATTTGTTGATTTAAACGGTGATATAAACAACAAAAGGAAGTTGATCGAGTGACAGTGTTGGAGAAACTCGAAGGTCAAGTTCACAAAGTCGCACAGTGCCGAAATAAAAAAGAAGTTACATATCAAAGTGAAAAGGTGAGTCGTAGCCCACCGTCTGAGTGTCATATGAAAGCTTATTAGGGGTACAGACAAAAAAAATAGGCACACAGTGGGAAAAAAGCATGAAATGTCAACTTTAATCTCGAAATTTCCACTTTAATCACGTAGTTTATTTTGCCATTAAAGTAGAACATCATAAACTTCATCTTAAAATCGTTTAATTTACTAGTTTCTCAAATCCCATTGTAACTAAAGTAGCACGTTAAATGCTTTGTTCTGTATTTGATCTTCTATGTGCTCTATGTGTGTGAATCACTACCTGCTTCTTAAACGGGCTTTCTCTTTCTCCGACAGGACACAGATTCCATTGCATTCGTAATATTACAGCTCTCTGAATAATTAAAATAATGAGATGTATACGGGATATCTTTTTCATGATGATAGGAACGAAAGCATGTTATTAAACATGGGAACACAGTGGCGCAGTGCTTGTTCCTGCCTCACGCAAGATGCTTGCTGCACCATGTATGACCTTCAATGAAATAATTTATCGTAGAAGTACTGTCTCTTTCAAACATAATAACAATTCTTGTCCTTACTTTTCTTTCTCCAAATATCCAATCGCCACACAATCAGCTCTGTAATAGACGTTAAGCCATCTGTAAGCTTAGAACGACGATTCTTCAGAACGTTTAAGGAACATTGAAATGTCTTCGTAGTACGTGTTTAATTATTCTATCTATCTATCCTACTAGTGTCGCGCCAGCCCAGCAAGAATAAAGCACGAGGTATAGAATAATCCGTAAACTAGCCAGTGCTGCGGCACCGTGTCCTCACATGTTTGATTAAAAATATAGATTATTTAAATGAAGTTAAAATTTAATCTGTATAATATAATCAACATATTTTGCTGCATTTCATCTTAAAAATGATATCATCATCATGTGTAAATACATGCTTTATAAAGTGGCGCAGGTTGTGCAATATTATAGCTGTTGTGCAAGTTTACAGTGAGGTAATTGTACTTATAAGTACAAACAGTTCTACAAGGAGCACTTGATGGACTGACTGAGTGCGTTTAAAGTTCTTGGGATGAAACTGTTTCTGAACCACAAGGTCCGTACAGGAAAGGCTCTGAAGCGTTTTGCCATGGCTGAGGTAGTGTGTGCTTGATGCTGTATCCCGATAATTCTCTTTCCGATTAGCTGCTGCTGTGATTCCAAACTCAGATATAGTGATATAAATACTCCCGAGTGGTGCAGTGAGAGTAATATGGAAAAAGATGATCCACTGTGGCAACCCTTAACGGGAGCAGCTGAACGAAGAAAAAGAAGGTGCAGTGAGAGTAACAATGCTAAAGTAATAATAATAATAATAATAATTCTTTGCATTTATATAGCGCTTTTCTCAGTATTTAAAGCGCTCAGCAATTGCAGGTTAAGGGTCTTGCTCAAGGGCCCAACAGAGCAGAGTCCCTATTGGCATTTATGGGATTCGAACCGGCAACCTTCCGATTGCCAGTGCAAGTTATGGTATTTGGAATACTATGGCTATTTCCTGGACTATTATATTGTTACAGGTTAATTACAATCAGATGCATTACACTAATAAACAATATGCAGTTAGTTTCAGTGTATTTATAAAGCCGCGTTAGGAATGTGGATATAAGAAAGAAAGGGTAACCACACAGGAACAGTAGCACTGCTTTGATGCTGGGTGCTGCCAGTCTGCAAAACCGAGCAGAGGACTTGCGTACGCCAGGGTATGAGGTATCGTGGAAATGTGCGTGACTTTACGCCAAGTTAAGGTTTTATACATCGCGATTTGAGCGTGGAAACGTTCGCACGTAACATTTTTGTGCGTACGCACCGTTTATACATGAGGCCCCAGGACTGGAGTTGAAGACCCTGATGTATGCCAAAACTGCTGTACAATACACTAAAAAATACCTTCAATAAACACAAAACGCAACTTGTGTGAATTGGCTGCTCTGTTCTTTATTTCTCGTACATAATGAGTGATGCTCATTCCATAAGACTTTTTTTTTTCTCATATCGCTAGAAAAGTAGTTACGTGACTGCTCAGATTTCACACACACAATGTGTTGTGTTGTGTGTTTCTCCTCACAGACATCGGTGTTATTTGTGTCAACTGTTCTGAGGAGACATGCAAGGAAGAATAAAAGTGTACTGTGTACACGTGCCAATAAACTTGACTTGACTAACCAGCACTTGGCTTGCTTACTAATGGTTTTTATGTGTTTGAAGTGACTGCAAGTACTTAAAGGGTAGGTCTGATATTTTTCAAATTGAATCTGTTTCTTCACAATATCTTTATTTATAATACGCTACTGTGGCTGTTTGTTTGTCTGTCCAGGATTTTAAATGACCCTGTAGCTCGCAAACCATTTGGCCTTTTGACTTGAAATTTGGTAAAAATATACTATGTGACATTTACTATCCACTTTCAGGGTGATGATTGACCACCAATGTTATTCTTCTTTTTATTTTTATTTTATTTTAGAATCAACTCTTGGCAACAGCCAGCAGAGCAGCCGTGCAGCACATGCATACGGGCGCCATTCTCATCCCTACCACCTTCGTCGTCACTTCCCCTACCTCTTCATATCTTAAATCATTCTTGAGGCATGTTGAAGACGTAAGTGGCAGCTTAAGTGAAAAATTAAAGAAAACATACTAAGTAATTGCAACACAAACACTGACTTAATCAGTTTTAACACGAAAGGATGCCGACGAAAAAAGAGAAGAAGCGGGCTGCTAAAGTGGAGAAAAGACGTGATGCTCAGGAAGCAGCAAGCGCATCAACTTCTGAGCAAACGAATGATATATGTACAGAGAAAAAGTATGAAAACTAGGAATGTTCAAGTTAAGTGTATTCATTGCACGTTATCATGCAGTGTGCCATTACTGGTTAATAATAATAATTATAATTCCTTACATTTATATCGCACTTTTCTCACTACTCAAAGCACTTTTCATAGAGTGTGGTTAGCCACTTCAACCACCACCAATATATACCATCTACCTGGATGATGCAACGGCAGTCATTCTGCACCTGTACACTCACCACACATTAGCTATTAGGTGATGAAGGGCTGAGAGAAATAGCCAATTAGAGACAGGGGATGATTAGGGGGCAAGAATGAAAAGGCCGTGAAGAACAATTTAGCCAGGACATCGGGAAACACCCTACTCTTTTTGAAAGATGCCCAAGGATCTTTAATGACCACATAGATTTGGGACCTCTTTGAAGAACAGCACCATATTTACATGATAGTGTCCCCATCGCTGCATTGGGGCATCGGGATCCACACACAAACCACAGGGTAAGCACCCCTTGCTGGCCTCATCAACACCCCTTGCAGCAGCAACCCAGGCTTTTCCAAGTACTGGCCAGGCGCAAACAAGCATGACATATATTCATTTGCCACTTGAAATGGTGTACTAAAGTAAAGCATTTTACATACATAAAAAAAAAATACCTAACCCATCACATAAGTAACATACAGTATGATAAGGAACCTATTGGGTCAAACAGCGGTAAAACTTCCGGGTGAAGTAAGGGGTAGGTGGAATTAGTGCAGCAAAGCTTCTATGTCCTCCAAGTAACAATTATAGCGTATAAATGGAGTCATCTGCACACTGTTTCAAAAATTCTGCTGTGCAGAGAGTCCAATGACTTTAAGTAATTCTGTTTCCATAGTGATATCTCTGGAGATAGCTGCAAACTATTTATAAAAGTCCCTTCCTGCCTGCACTGGTGGTTAGGCTGAGCTACAGTAAGTGCTAGCAAGTACTTATCTTGGAACTGCTGCATGGCCTGCACTGAGGCTCAGCTTATTTAGCTACACAGCAGAGCACCCAGAGCTTTATAAATGCTCATCTCCTTTACATATGGAGAAGTAACCATCAGAAAATATGAGTCAGAATTCCGATGATGCAACAACACATAGAAGCTGTAAGAGCTTAATTTCTTTGTATACAATGCAAAAAAAGAAAAAAAAAGCAAAACAAGAGAGATGTTAAAGTGGTTAGATTCCTAAAGGTAATACCCTATTTTAAACAGTTTGAAGATCTATAAGTCAGTAAATGCAATAACACCAAGTAATTCTGTTATTTGGTTTTCCGGCAGGTTGAGGATGTGCTTGCAATTTTTTATGCTGGAGTTCTTGAGGCTGTGGATGATTGGTAAAGAGATCATCAGTGTCCGATCGGGATTAATGACATAGCATTAGACCTGTGGATGTTTTAGAAAGATATACGTGAATAACCTGATTTCTGCTGAGCACCCCTCCTGTGAACTCTTTACTTTAGCCCATGCTGGAATATACTCTATGTACTCTTGAAAACAGTAATCATTTGTAAAGAAGGCTTAAAACAATCTGCTTTATGAATCTTCCCGATCTGCAAATTCCATCCAATTCTAGGGCCCCAAATTTCCTGTAAGGCTAATATCAGTACTTATCTGACTTACTGTGAAAAAAAAGTAATGTCAGCATGTTTATCAATATGTTATTAGACATCATTCCAGCCTTTCTTACAACATATAGAATGTGACATCTGATCTTTTTTACATACTGTAATTTTACAAGGAATTAGCTGGGTCAGGAAAAATCCTTTGAATCAGAAACAGCCTTGTAATGATTATTCAGTACCAAGTATCTTCCAGCAGTGACTTGTTGGCACTGGCATCACAGTGTATGAGTGATGACACAATTTAGAGATTTGACATTTTGCTGATGTGGAGAGTTGGTGCTGCTCTTGCTGCTCTGTCTAATTCATTACAAAAATATTGCAAAATCACTAATGTGAACATAAAATCTAATAGCAAATAATAATTATTCAACCTACCAGACAGGTAAAATAATGGATGGATTGGTGAATTAAACATTATTATAATAAATATAACATTAAGTGAAATTTTCCTTTAACAAAAATATTTTTTATAAACTACAGCCTTTTCATTTATGACTAAACTCAAGTAAATGTATTGTGACAGTAATTAGTTAATTTGTTCATACCATAACATTCTGAAACCTGCTGACTCCAGGGTCATCAGGGGAGAAGGGTCAATAATATTCCAGCAACATCGAGAGCAAAGCAGGAACCAGCACTGGTTTAATCCACTCCGCCATGGGGCCCAGTCATGCACACACACATACTGTACATACATACATACGGGGCAAGTTTAATATTAACAGTTAAACAACTATCCTGAATAAAACCCTTGCAAACATGTGAGCAACATAAAGAATGGCGTTCAGTCCTGTTATGAAGCTGTGAGGCCATGACAGGAACCATATTGTCATTGTAGATTGACTATATCTTGTAATGTCCATTATTGCTGCTCCTGGTTAATTACTGAACACTTTTATGGCAGTTACACCGATTTTAATGTGTGTATGTATGTATGTATGTATGTATGTATATATATATAAAATTCATCCATCCATTTTTGAAACCCAGTTAGCCAGGGCAGGCTTGCAGGGCAGCTAGATTTTGTTCCACCAAGCAATAGGCACAGACAGGAAAATACCATTCAATTTTTGAATCCACATCAAGTGTTTCTTTTAAACTCTTTTTTACTGTAGGTGTATGATCGATATTTAAGCAGTGCCATTTCTTGACATATTACAGTTTTTTGGGGATGGGACAGGGAGAGATGTTTCAGTCCAATTTGATTTACTTCTCTTATTTTTTCTGTTCTCTCCGGCCATCTGACCTCATCATCGGACTCAACTTTAGAGACTTAAAAACCAATTCTATATATAGGGACTGCTTCTCTATTAATTCTGAATCTTTTTTATGTAAGTGTGTATTATATATTTCTTATATTATACTAATTTAATAGTACTGGGTGTGACAAGGTTGGATAGGATTAGAAATGAGTACATTAGAGAGTCAGCTCAAGTTGGACGATTGGGAGACAAAGTCAGAGAGGCGAGATTGTGTTGGTTTGGACATGTGCAGAGGAGAGATACTGAATATATTGGGAGAAGGATGCTAAGGATACAGCTGCCAGGTAAGAGGAAAAGAGGAAGGCCTAAGAGAAGGTTTATGGATGTTGTGAGAGAGGACATGCAGCTGATGGGTGTAACAGAACAAGATGACGAGGACAGAAAGATATGGAAGAAAATGATCCACTGTGACAACCCCTAATGGGAGCAGCTGAAAAAAGAAGAAAAACAAGACTCTTACATTTTTTAATTTGCTTTTCTTCTTTTAACATCTTGTAAAGCCCTTTGAGCTACATCCAGTGTATGAAAATGTACTATAGAAATAAATGTTGTTGCTGCTGTTGTTAAAAATGAAAGTTGTAATTGCATCTAAACTTGAAGAGTATACAATCAAAAAAGAATCACAATTAGTAATTTGACAGTTCAATGAAGACAAATGCAGAATGACAATAAGTGTTTTTCTTAAATAAATCCTTCAAGTTCTTCTTTAATGTTCATTAACACAGACAATGGATGACAATGAAAAATAGAAAAGAAGAAAAAAAAAAGATTTCATAACAAGCCCACTACTATGAGGAACATTCTACCTGGAAGAGTTGATGATGCAGAACTCCTGTAGAACCAGTACAATCATGAAAGCATTATCTATCTATCTATCTATCTATCTATCTATCTATCTATCTATCTATCTATCTATCTATCTATCTATCTATCTATCTATCTATCTATCTATCTATCTATCATTATATTGAGTATTCTGCCACCTATCTATGATTACTGTTTCTATTAATGTTATATTTCAGGATCTTGTGTTAAATTTGCATGTTCTTCCCAGTGTCTTCAAGGGTTTTCCACCCATATATCCAAAGACACACAAGATAGGTTCATTGGCAGCTCTAATTAGCCCCAGTGTGAGTAAGTGTGAGTCCGAATGTTGGTATTGCTCTATGATAAGCTGGCACCCTGCTCTACATTATGACCCTGAAGTGGATTAAGCAGGTTGGTAAATGTATATGTGGATGTATCTATGAAGCTATTAACAAACACTTCAATCAATAAAAAATGAAGATGCACAATTATAATGTTGTATTCTAGGCATATATTCATATACTGTACTTTATGTTTAATGAAAAATGCAAAAAAGGAAATATCACAATTCTTATTCATGAAAAATACATAAAGACAAAATGCTGAAAATGCTTGCACTGTAAACGCCAGCCATCAATCCATTTTACCAAACCCGCTTTTTCAAAGCAGAGTCATTGGAAAGCTGAAGCCTTTCCAAGCAAGCATCATGCACAATGCAGGTACAATCCGTAGACAAGGCACCATTGCAGAGTAAATATCATCTGAATGTTAGAATCCATTCATGTATCTGTACTTTGATAACCCTAGTATCAAATGCCGGTTGCGCACACCACACCCATTCATACCAAGCCAGTTTAAGCTTGCCAATCAACTTCACATACACATCTTTGGGATCTGGCAAGAGTATTTGAGGAAATCCTCTGAGACACAGGAGAACCTGCAAACACCACCCAGGTTGTGGTCTGCCGCAGATTCACATTACACACAGGAAGTAAAAATGTTAGGTTTGAATACACAATCTGAAAATCGAGAGTATACCTTATGAGAAGGATTTAGGAGTTGTAGTAGACTCTGCGCCATCTTCTTCCCAACAGTGTTCAGAAGCCATTAAGAAGGCAAACAGAATGTTAGGTAATATAGCATGATGTGTGGAGTACAAGTCCAAGGAGGTTATGCACAAGCTTTGTAATTCACTAATGAGGCCTCATCTGGAGTACTGTGTACAGTTTTGGTCTCCAGGCTACAAAAATGACACAGCAGCACTAGAAAAGGTACAGAGAAGAGTGACTAGGCTGATTCAGGACTAAAGGGGATAAATTATGAAGAAACATTAAATGATTGAAGTGTTTAAAATTATAAAGGGAATTAGTACAGTGGATCGAGACCGTTATTTTAAAATGAGTTGATCAAGAACATGGGGACACAGTTGGAAACTTAATGGTAAATTTCACACAAACATTAGGAAGTTTTTCTTTACACAGATAACCATAGACACTTGGAATAATCTACCAAGAAATGTGGTAGATAGTAAGACTTTAGGGACTTTCAAAATTAGACTTGATGTTGTTTTAGAAGATTAAGTGGATAGAACTAGCAAGCTTTGTTGGGCTGAATGGCCTCTCGTCTAGATTGTTCTAATGTTCTGATGTTCTAAATAAATAATGAACACTTACATAAGAAAGATACTGTATATAATTAGTAGAGTCCTTAAATGAAGAACTGTTTTTTAAGTTTCTAAACAACAATCTGATGATAAGGTCTGATGGCCAGGGTGGACAGACAAAATAAAACAAATATTAGTTGAGCTGGAAAAAAAACCCAAAATCTGCAGGGGTTCCTGGCCAAAAGACTGTCCAGCCCTCATTACCCATTCTGTCTAAAGTAAATGTTTTAGGTAGTTCTTCAAGGGGTCTTGTGAGGAGCTGGGTTATCTGCTTTCATTCAAACATCATTGCAGCTTCACAGGACTTTGATCAGGTGGTGGTGTCATAGAGTGCCACCACGGTAGAGCAGAAAAAAAGAGAAAACTAAAGATTAATATGCTTGCATGTTAATTTAACATTTATCTTTCAACATTGTTTGCATTTTTCATTTTGAATTTATTAAATGACTGTGTCATAGATTAACTTTAATTTCTACCATCATTCTCTCACTGTTAATTCTCCAGAGATTAGGAATACGCAACTGGAACCTCACTGGCTTTGTCCACTTGGATTTTGTCTTAGTGCTCAGAATTCTAAGTTACTTAGTTAGTTTCATTTTCATGTGTACACTGTATGATTCCTTCTATCGATTCTTTTATTTTTGAACCCACTTCTTCAGTTACAGGCTTACATGGAGCAACAGCATTCCAGCAGCACTGGGAACAAGCCTTGAAAAAATAATAGATGGAATTCCTGCACGCACTCCAATCAGAATGATTAAAATTAAATTAAATAAATTTGGGTTTCCGGTATCTGGAGGAAATCTCTCCAAATATGAGAAGAATGTACAACCCCATATGGACAGCGGCTGGGAATGGCGCTCAATGTGGAGTGGTGTTCTCTAATGTACCACTTCACTTCCTACTGAGCACTTAGAAATAATCATACAGAATGATAAAAATGTAATATCAGACTTTTCATCAGTGGTGTTAAATCCCAGTCCTGTTACCTGTCATTATTAGGATACAATTAAGGGAGCAAACACCTCTGAAAATTTTTAATTAATAGGAGAAAAATAACTTAAGCATTTAAAACTAAGGCAAAAAGTATAAGTATTCTGTTTTTCAGTGACTTATAATCTCACACTACACTTTCTAAATACAGAATGAAAAAATCAACTAATTAAAAGATGAGTTAAAGGTAAAATGACTCACTGATTGTGAAACAAAACCTGCAGTCACAGGGTTTCCCCAGGAGTGAGATTCGAAATCACTGGAATTACAGGTACTTTTTAAATTCCTCAATAAAACACATTTTATTATTCCATTTAAATGAAAGAGTTTTCTGTTTCCATAGTTGTTACCAGTAATCATATTTTGCTGAAATTTATGACACCAAATAAAAACAACACCTTATGTCCGAAATGACAGCATGGTGTGGTGAGCTATAGGGCTACACAGGAGCAGAACCTAAACACAAAGAGCACCAACACTAGTCCAGTAAATGGAAGGAAGAGGATTTATTTATAAATATGTTAATTTGTTAGGACCAAACATACAATAAATGAAACAAAATAAACTATGCCATTTGAGTCTAATGGACTCAATACCTTCTTACCTGCTATGCATCCTTTACTGTGCTGACCTGGCCTCCTCTTTCTGCGCGCCTTATGAGCCACTGTCCCCTCTCAAGTTCAGCCTTGAACTATTGAGTAGATGGATGCCATCATGGAGTGACTCATAGCAGTACATTAAGCACCGGCCCAGCCTACTGAGAAGCACTTCCAGGTCATTGTTGATTACTGCAGACACTATGACTCAAAGAAACCCTATGGACACCTTAGTACAGCAGGCCGGTAGTGGCCTGGGGTTTTACTACTTCTTTACAATATCTCTCTAACCAAAACTTATTTGGTTTTCTGGACAGCTAAGAGGATCCCATTTGGGATGTGTACTACATTGTGTTTTCCTCTATCCCCTTGCCAGATCATATAACATATGTGTCATATCTGTGAACCTTTTTTCACAAAACCTTTAGTGCATTCTGGGCTGGAAAATACCCTGAAAAGTTTGTCATGTATCTTTAAATTCACATCATGGCAAAATTTTTTTTTTTTGAAAGTGTGATACAAAACTTTGGTTAGTTAGCTGTGCGTCAGTTTTTTCATGGACATATTTACAAAGTGGTGTCTTATCAGGTATAGTATCTATTTGCTTAATTATTTTCTCTCTCTTTCTATATCCCATTCTAACAGCATTGACATGTTATCACCTTATATTATAATTGCCATCCTTTTTAACATCTTAACCAGAATCGAAATTTTTACATTTTCTCATCATTTTTTGTAATTTTGTATTATAATAACACTTTACCTCTTGTCTATAAATGATGTCCAGACATTTTGAGATTTCTACAGAATACAAGCAATTCTTTTCATATATCCCAAAATAAATTCATCAATATCAATTTACAATCCGGAATATACCTACCGTATATACTCGCGCATAGGTTCTCTTGCGGATAAGTTGGGACTTGATTTTATCGTATAATATCTGGTATTTTATAATGTTGGTCGAATAAGTTGAATGCAGAAAACACACGCTATTGGTCCAAGAGATTATGATATCCTAACACCCACCTGAGAGAGTAACCACAGAGCACACTGCCTTTTTTTCTATGTATTGTGCCTACGTGACCACACGGTAATACCCGAACTATTCCGAAGCAACGTTTGCACTGATTTGTTTTTTTTATATCTCACACCCTCATACACCTTTATCATAAGAGCATCCCTAATCACGATGGAGCATTCAATCTGAAGTAGCGAAAGAAATTGGTAACTGCGCTACTGCAACAAAACTTGATGCATCTGAGAAACTGTTGTGAGATTGGAGGAGGCAAGAAGAAAAAAAAAAAATCAGGGTCTGATTTTATTATTGATTTTTTGGGTTTCAAGACCCGACATAGATAGATAGATAGATAGATAGATAGATAGATAGATAGATAGATAGATAGATAGATAGATAGATAGATAGATAGATACTTTATTAATCCCAAGGGGAAATTCACAATTATATGCGAGTATATACAGTAATTCTCAGTGTCTACAATCTTATTCACTCAACCTCTTCTTTATAAAGCATTTCATCATCCACTTCACTCTTTTTGAGCCCGTTGACACAACCATCTTTCCTTTACATCTGTCATTTCATGCTGCATATCTTTAGGAAATTGTAAATTAATGTAACAAGAATTGGCAAAAAAATTCTTCTATGATTAATTTCTTCTGTTTTTTTTTATTATTATTTTTATTATTAAAATATTCAATGCAGGGATGAGTCCTACTTTGCTCCCCATGCTAATTGAGTAGGTTTTGAATCCCTTTGAAGTTATTATTGAAAAAACAGCATCAAAACTTTGATATATGTATAAGAATGGAGGAACTTACATCTCATCCACATTTCAGAATATCTGCAGGCTATTCAAAATATTACTGTGTGCCATGTTATTTTTACCAGCTAAACATTTGGAGCTTAATAATTTTGTAGACTGAAAACTGCAGTTATTAATAAAATGATAATATACTTAGAAGGCATTATATGTCTGCGGTGGGTTGGCACCCTGCCCAGGTTTGGTTCCTGCCCTGTGTTGGCTGGGATTGGCTCCAGCAGACCCCCGTGACCCTGTATTCGGATTCAGCGGGTTGGAAAATGGATGGATGGATGGCATTATATGTCAAGTATACATCATCTGAAAAAACGGTACGATTTTGTATTGTAGATTAGTGAGATTAATTAAACCAATTTGTTTTGTTTTGTTTTTTTCAGTTTTCTCCTATCCATTATTACCTGATTTCTAAGACGTTTTCATAATGTACTAACCGAAGTGCCCGACATTGCCAGGGTATATTTATATAAAGCAAATAATTTGGTGTCTTTTAAATGTTGGCCATTTTGTCAGTGCTTCCTGAAATGCAAGTATCCAATCCGTCACCTTCTCTCTCATAATAATCAATTTCTCTGCTCTCATGAGTCGACAATTTGCTCTTTTTGTATATGATTGGATTCAATTCTCATTTTCCTAGGTCCCAGTTCAATAACTGCCCTATCTCCTTTTTCTTATCTCCCAATTCAATAAATGCCCTGTCTCCTTCTTCTAATTATGTTTATTAAGTTTACATGAGGATGTGCTTTTTTCCTGTGCTCCATCTCTTTAATTCAAGAGCAATGTGCATCTGCAAGTGGTTAATTGAAAGAGGGCTAAACGTTAATTGCTGGCAGGCCATTAATGGCAATTAGATAGCCAGTTGAACAAACTGAAGAGAAACACAAAACAACAACAAAACTAGCTGTGTATTAGTTGAAATTATTAATCTTGTTTCTTCTGTTCACTGCAACAGCATTTCAACCTAAGGATCATCTCCTCTTTACCGTACTACTTAGTCTGGAATTAATCTGCAGCTAGTACAGTACTGTCTCACATACACTGCAACTGAGCCAGTATGTTTAGAGTTCACACGACTTTCCAGGGCCAGTTTTGGTTTTCCCAAAGACATTAGTTTCGTTTTTGCATTCTAGATATGAGTGTAGTGTGTTAACGTCTACCAATAAATCAGCCAAATATGAGTGAGTATGAGACTATCTGAAATTGAGTTAAGCCCAGTGAAAGACTACGTGTTTGCGTATTGCATTTTCATGGGTGCTTAAATAATAAAGTTTATGTATGTTTTGTTTATTAAGAAATTCTGAGCAGTCAGTTGGGAGCCAAGTTGTATTATACGAGGGACATTCAAAAAGTTTCCCCATTTTTATATTTTCATTGGAAAAGGTGATGGCAAAAACATTTTTTGCTGATGGCATTAAAGAGTTGGTACGATGCTGGAAAAAGGCATTGCAAAGGAAGGTGACTATGTAGAAAGTGACGTAATTTGTTTTTGAACTTCTTAATAAACAGAGTTTAAAAAAAGTGTGGACACTTTTTGAACGTTCCTTGTATATGCATTTATGGCCATATAAGTTTTTTTTTTGTGAAAAAGCAAAGTAATGCAAATGCAAATATTTGGCTAACTTCCTAAAGCACATGTACAGCATATGGTACTGTTCATAAAATTCGAAATAAAGTCTTTTCACTTCTAAATACCTGATTTATTTGGTACCACGATTGTTTTACAGCCAGTACATTTCCATTTAGAAAACTAAACTTAGAAATAGCATTATGGTTCTACCTTGCAGGCAGAATTTAGTTAGTTTAACAGTACCTGAACAGCATCATTATTAAGAACAAATAACACATGATTTTAGACACTAAGGGTTCAAAGCGTATTTTTTACACTTCATTTTATGAACAATGTGTCTCCATGATGGGTTGTATTTGGAAACTATTAAGGATTTGTTACTCCACTTCTTATCACTGTGGACTTTTAATCAGTATGACAAGTGTCAGTGGCATTATCCTGTGCTGGCAGCATATATGGCTGTCATTGTGAATATGAACTTCAGTCTATGCAAAGACATCTAAAAATTTTGACTTGGTTAGAAGCAACCAGTGATAGTATTATAGTCTCGTGAAGTTTCAGCAACTGGGTTATTTTTCAGTATCAGCCACTAAGAGAATTTGATACAGTAGGTAATGAGTCTACCTGTTAGAGTTTGTCCTCCACATTTACCCAATAATCAACATAATACAGCCATGTGCCAACTTCAGGCTCCATTTGGGACCCACCATTTGAACATAATGTTAGTCACAAAGTGTATAAGTCATTGCAGTTGGGCCTCTGTGGGTCTGGTGTGCGTCACTGGTAGGCGTACTTTAAATGTTGGTACCTAGTAGCATAAACTGATTTTCTAGTCTCAACATCCACACTCTGGGTCCATGTGAGGCAGCGTTTCTCCACCACTGGTTGCTCCATCGGTGGGTCACAGGTCACTGTCATTTGTTTGTGAGGGTTGCCTAAGCCAGTGTTTCTCCTCTCTTCTCCTTTGCAACCTCTTCAAATGGCTGGATTGCAATCCGGGTTGTCACCAGTGGGTCGCAGGTTGCTGCCATTGGTTTGGTTGTAGGTTTTCATTGGTTCATGTAAGCGAGAGGCAGCATTACACAACATGAGTCACGTTTCTAAGTGAGTTTGTTTCAACCAAGGGGGATCGATAATCACTCTCATTTCGTCAAGGGTGCAATTTGAAATTGCTGCTAGTGCGTCAACAATGAATTTGAAAAAGGTAAAACTGGCTCACAGGACCATAAAGGTTGAAGGTGGTGCAGGCCAAATGCATAAGAATTACCCACAGGGAGTAGCGTTGATAAAAAACAAACTTTAAAGAGCCCTCCAAGTCAGAAAACATATGAGATCTTATGAAATAATAATAACAATAATGAAAAATTTATTACTGTGGCTGGTTTTGGTGATTTCTAGAACTTTATTACCATACTGTTTTCCTATGGCCCTTGACCATAAAGTTCTAATCACCTCATTCAACTTGGTCAGCTGTAAATCGGCACATGACTTGGTAAAGAAGCCGGCATTTCACTAACAAACTCACTATAATTTATTTTAAATTATTTGTGTTGGCTGGGATTGGCTCCAGCAGACCCCCGTGACCCTGTGTTCAGATTCAGCAGGTTGGAAAATGGATGGATGGATGGATGGATGGATGAAAAGAGTAACACAGGGAGAAGTAACATGAATATTTACAGTACTGGGTCTACCAGAGGGTGTACGTGCTAGTGCTGTATATTCAATGGCAATCTCACCAAAAAAGAGCACAGCAATTTTGTTTAAAAGTGCTACCCCTCGATCTATCAGCCCTACTTTATCCAGGGTCATGGAGTATCCACCTTAATAAAAGTAGAAGTGTCTGTGTGTCTGTCTGGTTGCTATGTCTCTCTCATTCCAAATGGTGGTGCATTACAAATATTTTTAGTACTAAAATGCATTGCCATTGTCATTCCAATAGGTGGCGCATCACAAGCAGTAACACTGCTTTGGCAAATCCCATACCAAATGGCATATAATAGGGAATTATATGCATTGCATAGTGCAATACAAACAATAATGCTGTTGGTTACTTGTATTTCAGCTTGTCTTAGACAGGTAACACAGCAAGTGAATAATAAACTGATCCTTTATTTAGAGACCCTAGCCGATCTACTTTTCCATTGCCCATTTTTTGCAGGTATAATTTATGACTTCCTTGCCCCACCATAATTTGCAACCTCTTCAAATGGCTCTCCATAGAGTCCTCATTATATAGAGAAGGCATTATTTTACTACACCTGCAGGCATTGCCAGTCCCCGAGGAGACGATTCCATGCTATGTGTAATCATAATGATATTATAAAATTGTTTGCCAGGGTTGAAGGCCCATAACTGCCACACTGTTTGCTACAAATGTATAAGATAAGGTAGGTAGGCTCTTTTTTCAATTTTTATTTATTTTTTGCTATTGTAATGAACAAGTAAAAAAGGTTTGGGGACAGTCCCCATATAATGTCCATAGGACAAAGAAAAGATGCACACTTCTTTCAGTGATCAAAAACATATATTGTGTTTTTACATCATTTATATGCAAAATGGTGCTTTTATACAGACAAACAAAATGGAGACGGGAAGTGAGTTGGCAGGAGATGATGTCGAAGCTGTGGGATGGATGCAACGTCATCAAAGGTGGACCGAAAGTGATATAGTAACGGTAGCGATGTCATCAGGAAAAGGCGGAAGTGACATCATATGAAAGGGCCAGGAGTGACGTCATCTGGGGTTGATGGACTTGATGTTTTCGGCTGCCATCTTTGGAATCCGGCAGTACGTACTTATTTTTCTTTTTTTTGTCTGATGGAAGGAAAGACAGAGAGGCACCGTTACCGTATATCAACCCCTCGTCTCACAATATTTCACTCACCTTTAAGCTTGTTGACTGCCTCCTAAGTGCACGTGTGTGATACTATACAATTAAATTATTCTCAGTGAATAATATTTAATTGGATAGTATCACTCCCCTCTTATCAAAAGCAGTCAACATCCTTGATAAATGTTTTGCATAGAATTCAATAAGAAGTTAGTTTTTATTTTTAAGTAAGAGCTTTGACCTGATGCCTTCACTCATCTAACTAATAGGCAGACTCTGCCTCTCAAATATATGGGGGCTTCTGTATCTGAGTGGCACAAATGGTTGTTACTACCGCTACTTCAAAGTAAACCTTCACTGCTCAATTCATAATGGTGATTATTATCTAAATTTGTAAAAGCTGTGCAGTGATGAGTCTATTATATGTCATGTGACTAAAGACAACAAGTACAATGATTCTGCAATAAAGGACAGAGCCGACTATACTTTCTTAGATGGCTGGTGTCCTTCAACATCTGCAATAAGATGCTGCAGATGTTCTATCAAACGGTTGTGGCGAGTGCCCTCTTATACACGGTGGTGTGCTGGGGAATAAAGAAGAGGGACGCCTCACGCCTGGACAAACTGGTGAGGAAGGCAGGCTCTATTGTAGGCACGGAGCTGGACAGAGTGACATCCGTGGCAGAATGACGGGCGCTGAGCAGGCTCCTGTCAATAATGGAGAATCCACTGCGTCCACTGAACAGTATCATTTTCAGACAGAGGAGCAGCTTCAGTGACAGACTGCTGTCAATGACATGTTCCACTGACAGACTGAGGAGATCGTTCCTCCCCCACACTATGCGACTCTTCAATTCCACCTGGGGGGGTAAACGTTAAAATTATACAAAGTTATTGTCTGTCTGTATACCTGCATTGTTATCACTCTTTAATTTAATATTGTTCTTTATCAGTATGCTGCTGCTGGAGTATGTGAATTTCCCCTTGGGATTAATAAAGTATCTATCTATCTATCTATCTATCTATCTATCTATCTATCTATCTATCTATCTATCTATCTATCTATCTATCTATCTATCTATCTATCTATCTATCTATCTATCTATCTATCTATCTATCTATCTATCTAATAAAGCAAAAGACAGAGCATGCAATTTCAATCACTGTGGACTTTGCAAATTAAGGAAATCAAGAGGATTCTGATTACTAATGGAATATGAGATGAACACCTTTTTGTGCTATCTTAAATCTTGGATAACTGTCTCCGTTTGAACTAACATCATGAAACAGCATAACTGTGTCTTAACTGATGATGGTTTGGCTACAAAGCAGGCTTAAATGCAAGTGCACAGAGCTTGCACTCTGGTTTAGCTCTGGGGCTGAGATGACTTCTACAGGGCAAGTGTTTTCTGAGGATTTCTCAATTAGGGAGATTGAGGAGTATTCTGCTTAGGATGCCTGTTTGAATGCAGACAGCAAAGAAAAGACAGCATTTAACAAGCAATTCAGTTATTAAGACTGAGACAGGGAGAGCAGGGGAAGTAGCCATGATGATGCTATCATGGAGGCCTTGTCGACACTGTGTTGTTAAAATTAAGACACTGGCTCCTATCCCACCATACCACCAAATATCAACTGTTGTGGTACTTTATAATAGTAAGAAATATTCCAGATAAAAGATATATTTTGATTCTTAAAACGCACAGAGATATAAATAGACAAAAACAAAAGATACACTCTAAAAGAGAGGCTGAAGGCTTTTATTTCAACCGATTTCATAATGCGCCTTTCTTACTTTATTTGGTCTAATTGTTTAGTGAGCTGGTCTAGTAATATTTTTAAGAAATTCAGAAATATTTGTATTCTTTTTCATAGCTTTAAATGTTTACATTTATTTTACTGTTTCCTGTGCTGGCACAAAGTAACAACAAATTATTTTGAGACCAGAAGATGAAAATTAAGAATGAGGAAATTCTTAAGAAAAGAGTTAGAATGAAAACCTGCAGCCACAGTAGCTCACCAGGACTGGAGTTGGAGACCTCTGGATTAAACAATGGTACATATTCATTTCTTTTGTTTATCAATAGTGTAAACACATTTTCATTGTTTAAAAGATAAAGTATTGTCAGAGATCAAGAGCTACATATGCCACTGTATGCTGATTAGAAACTAATGTCCCCAGAACAAATGTTAATTTTCAAACTAGGTAAATAGACATATTTTCCATGGAAGCAGGCAGTTCTGCTATCACAATATTTTATGTTGATGAGATACAAAGCAGCGTAATCTTCAAAGCAGGTGACTCTTTGGCAAGACAGGTAAATATCTACGTCATGAAAACAGCCATCCATTATAACCTGTAACAGAATTATTCAGGGTGTTTGCCTTTTCACTTATCACCCCGGTCTCAACAATGGGTGCCTATTGCCCCTTCATCTATTGGCTTTTCACATTTATTATTTACCTGCTTTTAGCCTAAAAGAAAAAGAAAACCACCCATTGTACAAACATGTTCCCCTCTGATAAACATATATAGCTGTACCCCAGACTTTCATAAACAGGAAAGCCTGAGGCAAAGCTATAAAACACTAAAGAAAGGCACACAAAGAAATCGCCCAGTAACTCTTGTCTAATGATAAGCAACTAAATGTTTCTGAATTGCCAGGTTGTACTGATATCTCATTTATTTCTGCAGTCCAGAACAGCTTCTGAAACTGTTATTAAAATTTTAATCGGAGACCACCAGCAAGGACTAGAATTTTTTTTTTCTTTTCATATTTTAACGTAGAACCTGAGGCAAATAAATGCAAAGTAGCTTATTAAAAAAATGCAAAGACATGCAAATGTTTCCAGTAATCTGGTGACTGTCACCATGGGAGGGAAAGCGAAAAGGCCAAAGAGAGAATCAACTTTCCTTTAGATAGTAATGACTATGACATGAAATACAGCCTTCATACACACCAACGGCAAACAGAAACTGTAGTGACAGGCCATGCCATTACATGTGAAAAGGATGTCCTTATTTGTTTAAGAATACATCAATAAAATCTGCTGCTTTAACACCTTTTGATTACACATTTCTCTCTTGTTCTCATTCACAAATGTGAGGCATGAGAATGTAGAAGTTTTACTGAAGATTTTAGCAAGTGGACTGCCTTTCATTTTTTTTCCCTACTTACTTCACTGAATCCTTAGGAGCATGATGGCATGACAGAGCAGTGGTTAGTGCTGCGGCCTCCCAGCTCAAGAAGACTAGATTCAAAGTTTGCATTATCTCTTAATGTCTTTGTTTTTTTTTTCTAGGTGTTCCACATGAGTTGTGTTGATAGGTAGCTCTATACTAGTTTGTGCCAGGGTATGCGAATTAGAGGTTACAGCATGTTGCCGCGAACCACCCAGATTGAGATCCGGGTGCAGCGGGTGACACCTCAGCACCACACTGAACAGTGTGAGGGTTTTTACCGTGACTGGAATGCCAATCCTGCCACCAATCCCCTGAATTTTCCCTGCCAGTTCAAGGACTTGCTTGCAGGGCTGGATGCAGATTAGCGTCATACCCAGGATGGAGCAATTGCAGGTTAAGGGCCTTGCTCAGGGCCTCAACAGAGTAGAGTCACTTGTGGTGTTTACAGGATTCGAACCGGCAACCTTCCTATTGCTGGCACAGATCCCTAGCCTCAGAGCCACCACTCTGCCCGATAATGTGGTCGACACTCATAGAACGTTCTTTATCCCTTGATTCATATCTCCTCCACACTCTAGTTGGGATTAAACAAGTTTAGTGAATGGGTGATTGGATGGAGGAGCTGAAAGTGTACAATATTCGATGTTTAAAAATATATTTAAGCCCTTTTTTATTTTTTTTTTTTCATCCTAATGTACCTACTATGGATTCGCAAAGCAGATGTACAGTGCCCTTCATAAATTTTAATATAAATACACATTTTTCCTTTGTTTACCCCTCAGCTCCGTAGTTTAAAATTAAAATAAAACAATTCAGAAGTGATTAATTTGCACATTTCAGATTTTAATTTACAGGTGTTTGCATACATTACAACACTTTTCCTACATGCCTCCCCATTTCAGGACACCATAATGTTTGGGACATTGCAGTTTAGTACTTTGTTGCATATCCCTTGCATGCAATGACTGTTTGAAGTCTGTGATTCATAGACATTAGAGAGATCTTCTCTGGTGATGCTCTGCCAAACCTCTAATGCAGGCATTTTCAGTTTCTGCTTGTTTCAGGGGCTTGGCCCCTTTTAAGTTTTCTCTTCAGCATATGGAAGGCATGCTCAATTGGATTTAAATTGGGTGACTGACTTGGCCAATCAATTATTTTCAGTTTTTTAGTTTTGAAAAACTCCTGTGTTCCCTTAGCAGTATGCTTGGGATCATTATCTTGTTGTAGGATGCATTTATTTATTATTGTAGGCATTTATTGGAATGTAAGCAAATGTTTCTATACACCTCAGAATCCATTATGCGCACTGCTGTCAACAGTTGCATCATCAATAAAGATAATTGTGCCAGTACCATAGCAGCTACACATGCCCATGCTGTAACACCCCCAACATCATTTTTAACAGATGCTTTGCCTCTTGAGCAGTTCCTTTTTGTCACCACACTTTGCTCTTGCCATCACTCTCATACAGGTTAATCTTTGGCTTTTCTGTCCACAAGACCTTTTTCCAGAATTCTGCAGACTCTTTGAAGTCCTTTTTCACAAGCTATAATCTGCCCATCCTGTTTTTGTGGCTAATTAGTAGTTTGCACCTTGGAGTGTGGCCTCTGTATTTCTGTTCATGAAGCCTTTGGCAGACAGCAGTCTGCAACACATGCACATCTGCCTCACGAAGACTGATCAGGTGGACAGGCGTTTGAGGCTTTTTCTTTACCATAGTGAGGATTCTTCTGTCATCAGCATTGGAGGTATTTCTTGGCCTACCAGTCCCTTTGTGATTACTGAGCTAACCAGTGCATTCTTTCTTCTTAATTATATTCTAGACAGTTGATTTAGGTAATCCTAAGGTTTTTCCAGTGTACCTAATGGTTTTATTCTTGTTTCTTACGTTCTTAGTGACTTATTTGACTTTCACTGGCACAGCTCTTGTCCCCATGGTGAACACTTGCAACTACAGACTCCAAGGGCCAAAGCAAGCCTAGATATTTTATACCTGTGCTAATGAAGCAATGAAACACACCTGAGTAAACACAAACATCTGTGACAGTGTAACAGCCGACCCCTTACCCAGACCGGCCACTACACTACCAAGACTATTCCTTGGATCACTGGAGGTTACTTTCTCTAATAACAAGCCGTACTTTTTACAAGTTGTACCTTTTTTCCCACACAACCAAAAAGCAGAAAACAGTAAACAGATCTGTAAAATCTAAAACAGATATATTGTAAATGATAGCTATAAATACACACGAGGACAGACGAATATTTAAATATATATATATGTGTGCACAAAATACCACTATCCCAATGACACCAGTGACTAATTATTATATAAAACACGAATATACAAATATTTACAAAGAACCCTCCCTTGCCCCTAAACAATTAATAGAAACACAGAACACAAATACAAAAACAGATTAGTTAAACATGGTGATTGAAATGTGGTGAAAAATTAGTCCAAAATAAAGTCCAGCAGTATTATTACTGGCTGTAGTGTTATTGTGCTCCTTCCCGAAAACAAAACGGCCTCACCGTGAAAAGTCCTGGCAATGGCTGGTATGAATCCGGGTTTCTCAGCTCTGGCTGTCGTGATGTTGAATCGGATATTGAAAATCAATCAATGGAATGATGCAATAAACGGCAGTGATGAGTTTATACAGTTGTGCTTGAAAGTTTGTGAACCCTTTAGAATTTTCTATATTTCTGCATAAATATGACCTAAAACATCATCAGATTTTCTCTCAAGTCCTAAAAGTAGATAAAGAGAAACCAGTTAAACAAATGAGACAAAAATATTATACTTGGTCATTTATTTATTAAGGAAAATGATCGAATATAACATATTTGTGAGTGGCAAAAGTATGTGAACCTTTGCTTTCAGTATCTGGTGTGACCCCCCCTTTGCAGCAATAACTGCAACTAAACATTTCCGGTAACTGTTGATCAGTCCTGCACACCGGCTTGGAGGAATTTTAGCCCATTCCTCCGTACAGAACAGCTTCAACTCTGGGATGTTGGTGGGTTTCCTCACATTAACTGCTTGCTTCAGGTCCTTCCACAACATTTCAATTTGATTAAGGTCAGGCCATTGACTTGGCCGTTCCAAAACATTAACTTTATTCTTCTTTAACCATTCTTTGGTAGAACGACTTGTGTGCTTAGGGTCGTTGTCTTGCTGCATGACCCACCTTCTCTTGAGATTCAGTTCATGGACAGATGTCCTGACATTTTCCTTAGAATTCTCTGATATAATTCAGAATTCATTGTTCCATCAGCAACAATCATTAACGCTTTTCATTTAAACCAAAAAGTTCTATTTTGGTCTCATCCGTCCACAAAACATTCTTCCAATAGCCTTCTGGCTTGTCCACATGATCTTTAGCAAACTGCAGACGAGCAGCAATGTTTTTTTCTGAGAGCAGTGGCTTTCTCCTTGCAACCCTGCCATGCACACCATTGTTGTTCAGTGTTCTCCTGATGGTGGACTCATGAACATGAACATTAGCCAATGTGAGAGAGGCCTTCAGTTGCTTAGACGTTACCCTGGGGTCCTTTGTGACCTCGCCGACTATTATACGCCTTGCTCTTGGAGTGATCTTTGTTGGTCGACCACTCCTGGGGAGGGTAACACTGGTCTTGAATTTCCTACATTTGTACACAATCTGTCTGACTGTGGATTGGTGGAGTCCAAACTCTTTAGAGATGGTTTTGTAACCTTTTCCAGCCTGATGAGCATCAACAGTTCTTTTTCTGTGGTCCTCAGAAATCTCCTTTGTTTGTGCCATGATACACTTCCACAAACATGTGTTGTGAAGAGCAGACTTTGATAGATCCCTGTTCTTTAAATAACACAGAGTGCCCACTCACACCTGATTGTCATCCCATTGATTGAAAACACCTGACTCGAATTTCACCTTCAAACTAACTGCTAATCCTAGAGGTTCGCATACTTTTGCCACTCACAAATAAGTAATATTCGATCATTTTCCTTAATAAATAAATGACCAAGTATAATATTTTTGTCTCATTTGTTTAACTGGTTTCTCTTTATCTACTTTTAGGACTTGAGTGAAAATCTGATGATGTTTTAGTTCATATTTATGCAGAAATATAGAAAATTCTAAAGGGTTCACATAGTTTCAAGCACAACTGTAAACGATCGGGTAAATTGTCTCCTTTCTCCTCTCGATTTCTATCCTTTCTCTTTCTCCTTCCTCTCTTGCCTTTCGCTCCTCTTGTTTAAATGCAAAATGTCCCGGATGTAACTGGTGGATCCAACAGGTGATTTCCGTCTTGGGTTGCGGTCTCCCTCCATCATCCTTTCCCTCTTCACTTACGGGGACAACATTTACTGACGTACAGTACATATAACGGACAGTAAATGGGATGATGAAAACAAAATGCACTCAGCACAGACAAAAAAAACAAAACGATTACTTATTATTATGTAGCCTCGCTACAACACCAAATGGCTCAAACATTATGGTGACCTGAATTGGGGGACCATGTATAAATAGTGTTGTCATTTCTACATGGTGTGACCAATATATATGCAAATACCGTTAAATTAAAGTCTGCAATGTGCAGTTCAATCAGGTCTGAATTGTTTGATCTGAAATTTTAAACTGTGGAGCAAACAAGGAAAAATGTGCCTATGTCCTAAACATCATGGTGGGCAACACATCACAAAGTCATGTGTATTGTAAGTTAATTAGTGACAATAATTTGTCCCGGTTTTCAGAAAATATAGGTGTTTACAAAATTGTTTCATGACGTGTACCAAATGCTATCGGGATAAGCAGTGACTCCTGATGATCCTTGACTGAATAAGTGGGTCATAAAATGGATGAATGGATGGTTAAACTTTACTTTCCAAACAGGGTGGTCACTGTGCCATATCTCCTCCACCACACAGCCAATGCTATCCCAATATTGCAGTAATCTGATATGCAGCTTTTTCAATAAGCAGTCATCAGTTTAACAATTGTCCTGGCAGTGCCAAATTTGTGAAATTCTGTCTAATTTTCAAGGAATATAAATGGTTGTGTAAAGCCTTCCAGACACTTGAGGTCTGGCCTCCGTTCAAAATTGGGCAAGCTTGAACAATGCAAAAGATCTCTTTTAAAGTGTGACATCCTGCCATTTTTATTCTTCTTGATTAACTTTAAATGAATGGTTTTTGATCAGTAAACAATACATAATCATCCCAATAGCAGAGTATTTCAGTATTTTATTGCTAAATAGGAGTGGTCATGTAAATAATCTGTAACACATGCCTATGTAATAACTTACACAAAATTCCCCAGCTGAAAATCATAAAAAGAGAACAGTTAAAAATTATGATAACATTTATTGCACTTTAGATTATAATGAATACTGCCTAACTAGAGTAGGAGAGCAAAGTTTAATAACACGCCAAGCACTGCTTGTTTAGACATGTTTCATAGTTTGGGCAGATAAAGTAAATGCTGTCCCTTGACTACCCCACAAGTTCGAAAGCACTTATGGTTTGTGTGTAGATGCAGAAAACTCCAGAACCTCAGCATACAGTGACTCGTATGGCTTAACCTAGCCAGCATCTGTGTTTATTGTCATTTACAAATATCTTCAATGACTAGAAGTAATGAACTATTATTAGAAGTTTTTGTTCCTTCTGACACTCTTATTGTGCTCAAATAACAAACCAGCATGTATAATACACTACCAGCACATTCATGAAAAATAATCAATAAAATAGCTTTCACAAAATAATGCTGAAACAGCTGCACTGCAGGTTGATTTAATTCTTTGGTGAGAAGATCGAGTTAATCCACGTCTGTGAGTGCGCTTAGAGTGCAGTCATTGAATTCAAAAGTGTTCATTTTAACCTGCATTTAGAAAGAGAACTGGATGATTTAAATAATGTGTCCTCTAATGAAACAATGAAAGAACATTTCCATGAGACAGAAAGACTGGTCACCCTGTTGTGTGAAAATGTTTAATGCGAAAAGGAAATACAGACCACTTCACCATTGCTATAAAGCCATTTTTATGTCCTACCAAGACTGAAATTGTATGGCAAGAGTAGCTGAAAAGCAGTGCTTCTGTTTATTTGGGATTTGTATCTTCTGTCCAAAAAGGAAACTTTTATGCTACACCAAGTACAGAACTGTGGATATGCAACCGCAAATATTGATGCACCAGCCAACTCTAGTGCCCTGAATAACTTCCAGATCAATCCTTCCCTTGCTAGCATGGTCTTTTCTCAAATTAATTTCATACCTGGTCTTTTCCATTATAATTTACCAGTAACAGCGCACTGCACAATGACGTGCAGTGAATACACTTGACTTGAACATTCATAATTTTTATACTCTTTCTCTGCATGTTTAGCATTCAGTTGCTCAGAGGTTGATGCGCTTGCTGCTTCCTGAGCAGCTCTTCTTTTCTCCACCAAGCAGCCTTCTTCTTCTCTTCTTTCGTCGGTATCCTTTCGCTTTAAAACTGATTAAGTCAGTGTTTGTGTTGCAATTACTTAGTACGTTTTTCTTAATTTTTCACTTAAGCTGGCACTTAAATCATTCTTGAGGCAGATTGAAGACTTAAGATATGATGAGGTAGGGGAAGTGACGACTAAGGTGGTAGGGATTAGATCGGCGCCCGTACACATGCGCCACATGGCCTCCCTGCTAGCTGCTGCTGAGAGTTGATTCTACAATAAAATAAAATAAAAATGAAAAGAGGAATAACCTTGGAGGTCAATCATCACCCCAAAAGTGGATAGTAGACATTACGTAGTATATGTGTACCAAATTTCAGGTCAATATGTCAAAGCTACAGGTGATTTAAAATCCTGGACAGACCAATGGCATATTATATAAGAAGATCTCTGGAGAGGCGTGTTTTCCATACACTATAAACCTGACAGTAAACAGTAAAGTTGGGGATGAAATGTTTACACTGACCATTCAAATTTGAACTCAGCTTAACAAATTTGTGTCACCAACATCTCATAAACTGGAGCAGATCTCCATGTTTTAGTTGTAGGTCCAGTTTTGTTCAAATTTAAATGTTACAGCTTCCTGCTAGCATACACTCACCAGGCAAATTTCACCAGTACTGGATAGGGCCTCCTTTTCCTCACAAAGACAACCTCAGTTCTTCATGGCATGGATTGCACAAGACACTGGAAACATTTCTTTGACATTCTGGTCCATGTTGACCTGATGGCATCATGCATTTTCTGCAGAGATGTGTGAGCTTCACATTCATGCTGCCAATCGCCCGTTCTACCACATTCCAAAGGTGTCTATCGAATTCTGATCCATTGACTGGGAAGTCCATGAGAAACACAGCGTTCATTGTCAAGTTCATGAAACCAGTTAGAGACAACTTTTGCTTTGTGACTTGGAGCATTATCATGCTGAAAGTAGCGATTATAAGATGGGTAAATTGTGGCCATGAACATCAACAACAACAATTAACTCTTTAGCACCTTTTCATGTAAAGGATGTAGTTCAAAGTGCTTTGCAAGATGTCAAAGAAATAGTAACAAGCAAAGTGAGAACAAATCAAAATTAGAAAAAAATAATTTAATAAATAATATATAAAAAATAATGCACATATATACATACATACATATACTGAACAATTAATAAAAATGTACAATCCTTATATATAGAAATCATGTTTTAAGACTCCAACGAATCAGAAGGTTGCCTGTTCGAATCCTGTAAATGCCAGAAGTGACTCTACTCCATTGGGCCACTGAGCAAGGCCCTTAACCTGCAATTGCTTCTCCTGGGTACGACGTTAATCTGCATCCAGCCCTGCAAGCAGGTCCTCCAACTTACAGGGAAAATGTGGAGGTTGATTGCAGGATTGGCACTCCAGCCACCATAAAAAAAAAAAACTCATACTGTTTCAGTGTGGTGCTGAGGTGTCACCTGCTGCACTCGGGTCCCAATCCAGGTGTTTTGTCATGTGGTGGGTGCGTCAACACGCTATCAGTGCATGCACCCAACCAATTCAAAGATGGATCTGATGATAAGGTCAGATGGTCGTGATGACAGAGAAACGAAAAAAACTCCAGTTAAGGTGGAGAAAAAAAAAGATATGCAGGGGATCAAAGACCAAAAGACCACCCAGTCTTCCCTGGACATTCTACCTAACATACATGTTCTTAAGTAGTTCTTATTTTTTAGATGCAATTAGGAAGGGATACACATGATCAACAACAATGCTCAAATAGCTCATGGCATTCAAATTATATTTCATTGGTATGAATGGGCCCAAAGGGACTGTTCTTTCTCCTTTCCTCTTCACACTAGTGTACACTTTAGCTACAATTCAGGGACATGCCACATGCAGAAGTTCACAGGTGACACTACCATTGTGGTGTGTGTCAGGGGTGGATAGGAGGAGGAGTACAGGGGTCTGGTGAATGACTTTGTAAGATGGTTGTGGACTGCGGTAGGTGTAAACCATCACTGAGACCTGTCTCCATTGAAGAAGCTGATGTGGAGTGGGTCAAGGCCTATAAATACCTTGGAGTGCAGTTGGATGAGAGGCTGGACTGTGCAGAAAACAGAAAGGCTCTGTTCAGGAAGGCGTAAAGCCGGCTCTATTTTTTGAGGAAGCTGGGCTCCTTTAACATATCCTACAGATGTACTATCAGCCTGTGGTTGCCAGTAGTCTCTTCTATGTTGTGGTGTGTTGCTGGGGGTTACTTGAAGAAAAGAGATGCTGATTGTATTGACAAGCTGATTAGGTGATCAAGATCTGTTGTTGGCATGGAAATGGACTCTCTGATGACTGTGGCAGAGAGGAGGACGCTATGGAAGCTGCTATCTATTATGGACAATGAACATAACCATAATTAAGCAGAGGAGTCTGTGTAGTGGTAGACTGCTATCACAGAACTGCAATATGGAGAAATACAAAAGATCTTTTCTCCCCAGAGCCATTAGACTCTTTAACTCTTCCCAAATTGGGGGGTGGGGTGGTTGAGTTTAGGACCTGATGCTCCTTCTTTGCTCATAAGCTATATTCACTATATCAGCTCTGCACTACATCCAATATCTCACTACTTGGTCACTACTGTACAACCTTTTTTTCATAATGTGTCACTTTAAACAAGTTATTCTATCAGCATTTACTTTAATATTATGTCACTTTTTTATTATGTGCCACCTGCCACTTTGGTAGTAATGTTATTTCCAATTGTACTGGCATTGTTGTATGCACCATCTTCAATACCTGTATTGGACTGAAAGATTACAACCCCAGTGTACTTCCTTAATGTTATTTGTATAATGTGTACTCACATGTTTGTATCTAATTTGGTATAACCATTGTCTACTGGTACTTAAATTTCCTTCGGGATCAATAAAGTATCTATCTATCTATCTATCTATCTATCTATCTATCTATCTATCTATCTATCTATCTATCTATCTATCTATCTATCTATCTATCTATCTATCTATCTATCTGTCAGAGGGGGACATTTTTTGTACACTGGGTGGTTCTATTAGGCACCCATAGTTGGGACTGGGGGTGAGAAGTTAAAAGGCTGTCTGCAGGATGTAGGTATTTGCTGTATTGCAAAGGAGTCACCGCTTTGAAATTTTTGGCTGGTTGAGATTACAAACAGTACCAAGTTGTGATAACAGAACTGCTCCTTCCTTGGAGGATGACTGTATTTACCTGAAATTAACATGTTTGACAATATTGGTTTCTAATCAGCAGATCTGTACTCATTAATGGTTGGTAACAATACATTTTGTTAACTTGTGTTTCATTAATTGTTAAACCCAGGAAATTTAGATGTGCCATTGATTAAACCGATTGTCCAGGACTGACAATGGCAGGGACTGAAGGAAATTTAAACTCCTGGGTAGGAGAAGGCAGAGGAGGGACGGTCCACTGAGAACGCTGCCAAGACACTCAGACAGAGCACAGGGATGTGTAGACAGACGAGGGTACCTGGCTGGCACGATGTGAGACACAAGGACGGCAACACTTACTTCCTGGGAGGAAGAGACAGCTCCACAAGGAGACGCCAGTTGTGGGTCCAGTGAGATAGGGAAGCCGCATGAAAGGACCAAGTAAAGCTGGCAGACGAGAAATGAGGTGTGCATAGGTCACAGTAACACAAGGAGCCCAGAGTGGAAAAAAAAGGAACGACAAAGAGACGCTGACAGGGATTCAATGATTTAACACAACTTCTGTTGGAACAGAGTGCATTCATGGACAGTTGAACAATTAAGTGTTGGGGTAACACAGTGCACAAACTGGACTCTGCACCACTAAAGGATGTATCCTCCAATTCTTGTTTTTTATGGACTTTTAGAGTATGGACTGTGTGTTTTCCTTTTAAAAAAAGGAAATTCATTCCTGATATGATTAGATTTTGTTATGTTCATTTATCTTTTTAATGTACTTTATATTGTCTTGTGTAATAGAACTTATGTTGCTTTTTTTCTGAAATTGCTGTTAATTACTGTCTTTCATTGTGTGTTTACTGCCCGCCCAATTTAAAGAAACCTGTGTGCTATTATCAGTAAATTTCAAGAGTTCCCAGTCTCTTAATAAAACTGGGTGGCGTAGTCGGATATTTTAATGGTGACTAAGTTAGATTAGCTGTAAGTGTGACCAGACACCTGTCACATATCTGTCTATCTATCTATCAGCAATCGAGACCACATTATGTTTTTCCGGTCTTCAGCTGATCTGGTTTGGTGAGCCTGGGCTCACTGCAGCCTCAGTTTTCTGTTCTTGGCTGACAGGAGTGGAACCCAACGCGGTCTGCTTCTGTTGTAGCCCATCCTCCTCAAGGTTTGACATTTTCATTCTGAGATGCTTTTCTGCTCACCAAAGTTGTGCAGAGTGGTTATCTGAGTTACTGTAGCCTTTCTGTCAGCTCAAACCACCCAGATCATTCTCCTATGACCTCTCTCATTAACCAAGCATTTCTGTCCACAGAACTGCCCCTCACTGGTTGTTTTTTTTTTTGGTTTTCACACTATTCTTAGTAAACTCTAGAGACCATCGTGTGTAAAAATCCCAGGAGGTCAGAAGTTTCAGAAATACTCAAACCCGCCCATCTGGCACCAACAATCATCCCTTGCTCGAAATCACTGAGATTATATTTTTCTCCCATTCTGGTGTTTAATGTAAACATAAACTGAAGCTTCTGATCTGTACCTGCATGATTTTATACATTGTGCTGTTGCCACATGATTGACTTTTTATGTAATTTCATGAATAAGCAGGTGTGCTGGTGTTCCTAATAATTTTCTCACTGAATGTATATTTGTTCCATTCATCTTTTGTCCTGCCTACTTAATCCTATTAAAGTGTCGCAAGTGGCCAGGTCCTATCCTGGCAGCCTTGATTACAATGCTGGAATCAAACCTGGACCGGTAACACTCATAGTCACTCACATCAGGCCTATTTAGAGTCACCGAGTAATTAACCGGTACATCTCTGGGGTCTGACGGAAAAACTGGAAAAAAAAACCCCACATATTGTACACATGGAAACTTCAAGCAGTGAGTGGCCGAGCCAGGATTTGAATCATCTTGAACTTTGCCAGTTACTTGAAATTTACCAACACTATTACAGGCCTGTTGTTAGGAGTTTATTAGGGGTGATAGGCATACAAATAGTTTTAAGGGAAATACCATAATAATCCTGGGACTAAAAAAAGAGCAAAAGCAACAAGGAGAACTCAATGTCATAATAAAATAAGGGTTTTTTTACTGCATGTTTATTTCTTTTGAGATAGCAAGAGAGTGAAGTGAAGCATTCCCACCATCTTAAATATCAGTAATGCATAGATGTCATACATCATGCAACATCCAAACCACATAACCAACATATAAAAAATTCTTAACTTTAGAACACAGTTTTGTAGGGGAAATGCATATAAACAGTAAGGTCTTTTAACATCTCTGCAATGTGACCTACTAACAATGCTTCACTTTGGGGTGGTCTGAGGTGGCTTAATTGAGGCACATTTCTCTTGATATTATATACTTAGTATAAGTCCTATGAATCATTCATATTAACAAGTCATTTTACCATCATGTCAATATACTACACTGCACTGTACAATAGCAAATGATAAAAAAAATGTCACACCACTTGCCCTGCATAATGCTCATGTAAGTTATCCAGTCATTTTCTCACAACATGCCAAACATATACACTTCTACTATATAATATATAACTTCTACTATATACATCTACTATATAATATATAACTTCTACTATACACATCTACTATATAATAAAACACTAATGTCTGTGTGTCCATTTTGTCTGAGCAATCTGATTGTTCAGGTTGGCTTTCGAGTGATTGGTCAGTTTGGCTTTGGTCACGTGGTGAAAGGGGAACTGCGATTGTGAGACATACAAAGAGGAGTAAAGGGGTAAGAGCCATGCAGAGAGAGTCACCTTGAAAAACGGCAAGTATTAAACCGAGAAAGGTGCCACAAAAATAATGACAAAAGTATGAGATGCAGGGTTTAGAGAAACGTGCTTGAGAGAGGAAGTGCCAGTTAAGAGCCATTCACACACGCAGATACAGAGGAAAGGTGCTGAAGTTACACATAGGGCAAGAGATACTAAATAGTTTTGAATTATTCTATTACCTGTCTGTGATGCGTACCATGGGTAGTTGTTAAATAACGCATCCAGAAAAATCAGCACCCAACATAAAAAGGAAAATGCAAGTCACATGAGTTTTTGCATAGACGATCCACCTCTCCCCTGAGTACTCTCTTCAACATGATACTGAAGTATCAGTTCTTGTTACATCCCTACTGTCACCCAACAACCTTATCATGTAGCCACTGCAGAAAGACAACAACATTGCAAAATGCTGCAAAACCTTTCATTACCAAAGAATAAAACTGATAGCAATGTTTATGTTTCAGTCACATGCTATTCCAGTTTGTGTTGTCCCACCTTCCTGCTTTGTAGTGTTCAAGATAATTCCCCTCAAGATTTTTGGGCAAAGCGCAAGGTCACTTCTGATTTGGCACCTGGTCCACACAAAAAAAAGTGCAAATAAAAACAAATTTCAAGTTGCTACAAAAACAATCCAACCTTAAAAATATCATTTCTGGCTAACCATGTTTATTTTATATTATTGACTGAGGTAAAAGGTTAACATCACATCACCACTTGCATTGTTATCTTGGAGTTGTCCACCAGGGTGATCCCACATCAAAGGATGTTCGTGGGAAATACTTTGTGGACTTTGGTGATAGAAGCCAAAGTCCAAACAGTCTGAACCCTGACTGTATTATTTATTTATTGATGGATTCAGATAACTATATATCTTAGCACTGCATGTAGATCTGGAGTTCGATTCAGAGTGTGTTTTTATGAACTATTAGATGGTGTTGGCTGAGATGTTGTATCTGTGTGGAGTTTGTAAGTTCTCTCCATGTCTGTGCTTCCTTCTGCATTCCAGAAACATGAACTGGTAACTCTTATTTGACCAGATTTGAGTGAGAAGGTGAGCAGCTTGTGCAAGTCTACCTTCCCTGGAATGGCTTCTGCTTTTGCACCCATGTTTGGAAATGGAAAGCTAGAACTGAAACAGATTGAGGATTGTTGATTCATCTGGCCCGCCAACATTTGTCAAATAAGAAAGTGACTGAGCAATTTTGCATTTCCCATGAACTGTTATTTTCAAAGGTACATCGATTTAAATTATAAAAAAGAAATGGACAGCTAGTTCCAGACTTGTTTTAGATAGCGGCGCACACACCTACAGGTGTTTTGTAGTCATTGGACTCTGAGTCAAATGTGACCTTTTCTGGATGGTTTCGCTTCTTATTTCTAAAATGTATAATTTTATTATTACTAACTCTAAATCCTTGGCTGTGAAAAATCCAGAATCATAATCAAATATCTTTTGGTATTGCTTAAGTTTTTCCAGCGTAATTAAAGTAGTTTCATGCATTTCCCACATTTAATCAAATCATTCTCCCCACAGACAGAGCAATATGTTTGCTTCTCCCTGAGGTATCCATTTTGTGGGCCAGTAATCACTAAGTGATATGCTGAATCTTTTTTTAGCCTAAGGAAATGTGTTAATGTCACAGTCTTTGACATCTGCTACTTCTTTGTTTTCAGGTGAGAGAGATTTCTGATCCTTTTGACTTTTTAATTAACAAATAACATTACTCAAAGGAAAGAAACAAACAATATTAAAAACAAAAATCTTGGTTACAGCTAATTCAGGTGTATGAATGGAATGTGATATGTAGTAAGATTTCTGAAAAGACTAGTGCAACACTCAGCCATAGAGACTAGACATTTGCAAGAGCTGGAGAATGACATTAAATACTGAAAATATTTACATTATTTTTAGTTGCCTATGTAATTACTGCACTTTCTGTTCTGGGGGTTATGACACAGCTGCTACTGTTACAGAGTCTTAGTTGTCGAATCGAAAGGACTGGAAAAGAGATTAGTAAGAATTGGCAGTATGGCGGAGCGCTTCACAAGCAATTAGACTATAAATCATAGGGTCTCCGGTGTGATTCCTGCTTTCATCTCACAGAGTGACTCTGAGCAAGTTGCCTAAACTGCCTGTGCCCCAGCTGTAAGAAAATCGGATGTCTCCAGAACATGACTTTCCATGCATAAAGCTGGGATTTTAGCAATACAGTAGCACAAGACTGTATCTTATTACGTGGATTTTGGCTCCTTCATGGTAATTATTTGCCATATAGCATCAGAGGTGGGCAAAAGTAGGTTTACAGTTGTAAGTACAAAAAACACAGAGTTTATTCTTCTTATTATTTATGTATTAATTATTGTATTATTTATTTGAATTATTCGTCTTCTTGTTTGTCTTGTTCTTGTTGCTTGAGTGTAGCAATCCTAACCTACATGTCTTTTTCCATACAAACAATGGTAAACCTACTTTTACCCACCCTGTATAAGCTAAACATCCATGACTGAGTCACTGCCTGAATCCGTGGCTGTTTTCAGACAACTTAACAGAAGCAGTTTTTACTAATGGATCAATCTCATGGCCCCAAGGCTCAGAAAAATCCAGCCTCAGTGAAAAATGAATTTATTCATGAAAAAGCTGGAAAAAACTATAAACATGTTTCACATTTAATAATTAGAAAGGGTGATCTTACTGTGAGTCTACAGCGGTTGCCGAACAGGGCAGAGGGTAGCATGTCCAACTGTTGGTCAACGCATTGTATTTTGTGTATACTTTCTAAAAATGTTACATATATATTAAAATTATGTATTAAACTATCCCTTTCTAATCTCTTCTTTGATAAAAATGCCATTGAGCTTTGTGTCATTAGAATATCCTCTTTTTAAAAGAATTTAGATTTTCTAAAAATATCATAATACTGTAACTTAACATACAGTATCCTATCCTTTTCATATTAATTAAAATGTACATCCATCCATCCATCCATTTTCCAACCCGCTGAATCCAAACACAGGGTCACGGGGGTCTGTTGGAGCCAATCCCAGCCAACACAGGGCACAAGGCAGGAACCAATCCTGGGCAGGGTGCCAACCCACCGCAGGACACAAACAAACACACCCACACACACTAGGGCCAATTTTAGAATCGCCAATCCACCTAACCTGCATGTCTTTGGACTGTGGGAGGAAACCCACGCAGACACGGGGAGAACATGCAAACTCCATGCAGAGAGGACCCGGGAAGCGAACCCAGGTCTCCCAACTGTGAGGCAGCAGCGCTACCCACTGCGCCACCATGCCACCCTAAGATGTACATATATTTTATATTATTTTATTGTCCAGTAGTATGATTACATCTTTTGATTCCATGAGAATTTTCCATTTCTTCTGCATTGTTATTTAAATTGACTGCATTATAAATGTCTCTAAACAAATAAGAACTGTTACCATTTCTTTCTGTCTGGCATAGATCTTCATTAGTTCACATGTCTGACTTACTCCTCCATAATTATTTAACTGGGAGATTGAAATTATCATTCTTTGTTTTTAGGTATGTCATTAGTATTCTATAAATTTCTCTGTTCTTATATATGCATACTATCATGTTGTGTTTTCCACTCCAAGAAAGAAATTAGTTTGCATTCTGCAAGCCTTAGTTACTACTATTATATATACAAATAATAAACTTATGGTCTTCTTCTTCTTCTTTCAGCTGCTCCCGTTAGAGGTTGCCATAGTGGATCATCTTCTTCCAAATCTTTCTGTCCTCTACATCTTGCTCTGTCACACCCATCACTTGCATGTCCTCTCTCACCACATCCATAAACCTTCTCTTAGGCCTTCCTGTTTTTCTCTTGCCTGGTAGCTCTAACCTTAGCATCCTCTTCCCAATGTACTCAGCATCTCTCCTCTGCACATGTCCAAACCAATGCAATCTCGCAATAAACTTAAAGTAAAATTAGTTATTTACCTGAACGAGTGTACTTAAAATCAATAGTCTTCTAGCATCTTACAATGTTTCCATTCATCTATCTATTCTATATATATATATATGTATTGTGTCTTTTCTATTTATTATATAGTGCCTTTTCTATCTATTCGTCATAACCAAGCTAAGTTTAAGTCAGACTCAATGATTCATTTCCTGAGCTGCTGCATACATTCTCACATCCTGACCCACACACTCCAAAATTGATTAAATGTGCAGATTTTTTGAAAATTCAGACTTTGAAAAGCCAGAATTTTGAGGCCACCCTAATTTTTTGACCGAGGTGTATCTATTCAGTATGTGGGTAAAATAAAAATGAATACAAACAGTAATTTAATGATATCTGTACTCTGGTATAGTGATACAGTACACTGGTATAGTGTTCAACACAGAAAGATGGTATAAAAATTTAAGGCTGTGTCAGGTTTGTTTGTGACTTAATAAACAGGATGAGAAGATTAAAAAATGTGGAGTTCAGAGCTGCTCAGTACAATTAAACCAATTTAACACCAGATGCATTAAGCATGCACATGCAGATACACAAAGAAGAAGACAATTATATAGAGCCATGCTTTTGTTCAGAATAATGTGGATAATAAACATATATTTCTCTGAGTGCAAGATCAGTTTATAAAATGTATATAGATTTTCAGTTATTATTTTAGTTAATGGAGTGATAATTTAGGCAATGCAATTATGCTTACCTTCGTGATGTTGGAAGTAGAAAATTTGTCACCCTCTCAAAATCATACAAGTTCTCAATGTCATTTTGAACAGGTTGCTATCTAATTATATACAAAATAAAAACCCATAGAATCCTTCTTCTCAAGCAAATTGTTATTTTGCCTTAAAAACAGAATCTGAAAGCTAAGGTATCATGTATCTCACTGCAGATCATGAATCAATAGATTAAGAGAGGGAATATTGTAGATGTTTGTTATAATCAATATTTCTTCAGCTTCCATAAAAAGCTAAAGCAATATCTATCTATCTATCTATCTATCTATCTATCTATCTATCTATCTATCTATCTATCTATCTATCTATCTATCTATCTATAATTCATACATATATACAAACTATTAAATTTCCCACAATTCCTTCATTTTTGAACTCACTTTTATTTTACTTTGTTATGAGGTGCTAATGCCAGCTTCATTCCTATCCTATATGGTGTAACCATAAGTAGGCACCAGAAAGCCCCAAACCACAGACACAGCAATATAGCCCACAATCTATGAATAAAATAAAGTATTTTATTCTTGCACAAGGCACTTCTTCACAAACCTCTCATTAATATGCCACAATTATACATCCATCCATCCATCCATTTTCCAACCCGCTGAATCCGAACACAGGGTCACGGGGGTCTGCTGGAGCCAATCCCAGCCAACACAGGGCACAAGGCAGTGAACCAATCCTGGGCAGGGTGCCAACCCACCGCAGCACAATTATACAATAAATGAATAATAAATCACCAATGCTTCCTTCCTTCTCTCCTCGGCTGAGTGCTGCTTCCCGACTCTGACTCAAGTACATAAGCCAGCGGGTTCCTTTTTGTGCCAGATGCAGGAATTCTTCCGGTGCCATGCCATGTCTTCCAGGGAGTGCTTCTGGGATATAAGGAAAGTGGGGAGGTCCTACCTAGACAACCCCCTCTCTCGATTCCAAGAGACCCCAAAAGGGCTGCACTTTCAGACTCCAACTGGGTTCTGCTTTTCCCTCCATTAACTTACACCAGCTGGATACAAAATTATTTATTTGTTCTGCCGGCCAATCTTTCTGCATTGTTACATTGGAATCTCATCTGGGTGAGGTATTTGTCCCCGTCTCATCTGGGATGTCTGTTCTCCTACTACAATGGTTATTAACCCATTTCAGGACACACTCACACTTATATATTCCACATCAATTTGGAGTCACAGGTTTACTAATCTTGCACGTCATCCAGAAACTGGAGTGACTAATGGACACATTGTGGACATGATATGCAGCACCACCATGCCATCTACTCCTAAATCTTGATTTTTCAGCGTATTTTTGTATACAAGTCTCAGTATCCAACTGCCAAGTAATTCCAAAGTCTACTGCATATCCATAATGTTATCTATAATTGTTACAATAGCATTGTATGCATTTTTTGCTTTCTTCATATTTCATAAATGAAGGTAGTATTGGTTTTAATGAAAACATTATCTTGGTGTTTTCAACAGAAGACATGTTTTGACATCCCTAGAATATGATTTGAGTGTTTTTGAAAATATATATCATTGTATCTGTGGTAAACATTTTGTGGACACTGTAACTTGAAAATGAATGGGCTGATTCCCATGAAATTTTATGTAAAACTTGTAACTGTTAATCTTAAGAGATGAGTAGGTTTTCAGTGAATTCCAATTATTCAGTTTCAAGTTTTTAAAATACATTTTTTAAAGCCAATACAAACAAGAGCCAAACCACTTCTCAAACGTTCACAAAATTTGGAATACATATTTTGAAATTTGAAAGAAAAGGCTTTTGTGACTGCAAATGTAATATTTTTTTGGTTAATTCACAGCTTATAAGTACTCATGTTATAAATATGGAGAAAGTCTTGTTCTAGCTATATCAAATTTTTGTGTTTTTTTATGATTTACTGGTATTTTAGTAAACGTAATCTGAATATAACGTAATATTATTCATCAGAAGTATTGGTTTAAATCAGTGGAAATTAATTATCATTCACCCTTTTATTAAACAAAGCTTTAGTAGAAGTTATCCTGTCAAGGTGGCTAGAGGTTAGTACAGATTAACAACTCATATGATGCATACTGTAGATAGATATTTTGCAGCTATAAGTTTATAACAGAATTTTAGATGATGTGAACTCTGATAAACATTCATTCACTTTCACAAAATCCATATATACATTAAAAATTACATTTGTGCATCCATGTTTTATTTCCGTTTGTAATATAATATATTGGTAAGTGATCACTTATCTTTCTTTTTTGACTTATCAGGTCCATGCAGACCATAAGGCCCCATCTTAGTTTCAACAAGCTATTAAAGTATAGTGTTGACCACCTCTGTCTGTTTTTGAATACTAACCATAATGGATTAGGCCTGCAGACATGACTGACTATGGTGCAGTAAAGCAGTCATCTCTCAGTATTTTCTCTTGCACATTCAAAGTGGTTTTCTCTCTATAGAACTGAATAAATCATACATACCATTGGCCATTTCCAGGTCTACACTTTTTGCCAAGGAGGTTTGTTTTAGCCAAATGCCTAAATCACCTAGGTCTGAGGATGATATACTTACAGATCTTAATTGAATAACTTTTTGAAATAGGTTGAAAAATTCTAAATTATGATAAAAACAAAACAGGAAATACTGAAATAGTGAAATAACTGCCGTTAGTCTTTATATCATGAGTATGCGCCCATTCTTCTTTATAAAATTGTTCAAGATGCATCTGTAAAATGTGAAAAAGTCCAAACGGATGAAGGGTTTTATAGCCACTCTAACACTGAAATATGTTACTTCATACATTAAATTAATAGAGAGTCCCTACCTTTCAAAGACCCTAGAGGACATTGGGAAGAAGATCTCTTAATCAATATATCAGAAAAGGAATGGAAGGTAGCAAAGCAGAGAATTCACTCGAGCTCCATATGTGCAAAGCATAGAATTATTCAACTAAAAATTATATATCGAGCTCATCTGTCTCGCTTAAAACTGTCCAAAATGTTTCCAGGGCAAGATCCAACCTGCAAACGCTGCAACCAAGCTCCTGCCTCACTGGGTCACATGTTTTGGGCCTGCACCAAACTAACATTATTTTGGACCAAAATTTTTAAGTGCCTTTCAGACAGCCTTGGGGTCACAATCCCTCCTAACCCATTAACAGCTGTGTTTGGTGTTCTTCCAGACGGACATGAAGTGGAGAAGGACAAGCAAACGGTGATTGCATTCACTACACTTTTGGCACGCAGACTTATTCTGTTAAATTGGAAGAATCCTAACTCTCCTCTGATAAGTCAGTGGGAAACCGATGTTTTATATTATTTGAAATTGGAAAAAAATCAAATTCTCAGTTAGAGGATCTGTACAGAACTTTTTCAAAACCTGGCAGGATCTAATCAATATTATTTTAAAATAAGAGAAATAACTATTACCGCATTTATTTTCCTTCTCCATTTTTTATATACCTATATATATTTCTACCTTTCTTTTGTTTATTGTTGCCTTATTAAAAAGCCCTAAGCAATTCTCCTTTGGCTAAGCTCTCCTTCTCAGGGGTGGGGTTTGATTTGTCTTCAATTTTTCTTTTTTTTTTGTTATAAATTGATCTATTTGTATGGAATGATTACAATAAAATGAATAAATAAATAAATAAAAAAATGAATAGATCACTGATGAGAAATTTTATCAATAAATAAAATTACTTTATTTAAATGTATTCTGAATTTTGGTAAGTCTATTTAAGAATTGTTCATCGATCATACAGTCCAATTAATCCAGTTCGGGACTCAAGAAACTGGAGTCTGTCCCATTAACTGACCAATGAAGGAATGTCACAGTCACACCCATATACACATACTCACTTAATTTAAAATAACAATACATTCTCAAAGCTATTTAATCCATTTCAGAGTCAAGATTCCCGAAGGCAATAAAAAGGAGATTACAGAATCCCCTCACACACAAACACGCACTCACGCTCTGACCTATTTGAAAATTACTGATCAACTAAGCCTGCATGTCTGTGGGGATGTGGTAGGATAACTAAAGTAATGGAGTAAAACCCTCAAAAAAATCAGGAGAACGTGCAAAATTACTACATACAACAGCTAGGTACAGGATTTGAACCCAGACCATGATTTTAGAATTGTAAAGCAACAGTGCTACTCTGTTTTACTGTTGTGAGCTACAGAGTTACTAAGCACTAAAGACCCGCAATGGCTCAAAAGGGCGCTAGAGTTGGAAACACTGTCAAATCCTGGTTAATAATCAGGAGGGCACTGAAGAAAAATTATAAATGAAAAGATTTATTTTCACAAAATACTCAGTAATAACCAAACTCCCAAAAAGCATAAAAGGAAAAAGAAGTTACCTGAAACAGCAAGGCAATCCAGAGCAAACAATCCAAAAACTCAATCCAGAAGGTCAAAAAACGGAGCAAATGAAGATAGATTTGTTGGGCATAAGGATGTCCTTTTCTTTAAAGAAAAATACACAAAAAACAGAAATCACCACAAGCACATTCACAGTAAAGCACCAGGGACAGTGTGCACCACAGCCTTAATAAGACTTAGGGCAGTCTCTTCTGGTGATGGGCAGGTAGCTCAGCCTCTTGGGGAACTACCCACAAAACACACACAGAACATAAAAGAGTATACATAGGTATAAAGAAACTAAATGATCAACAATATTAACATAAAGTAATCAAAAGTGAATAAAAAAGACATCAAAGTTTAAACCCCAGCCAGGGGAGGAACCCAGGTTGAAATATAGCAGTCACCAGGTGTATGCGAGATACTTTAACTTTTTCAGTTGACATATTTTAAGTAAGATACTTAAACCTTAAAGTCTTGTCATGCTGAAAAGAAGTGCAGTGTAGTCTGGGAAAGTATGAATGTGAAGCAGGACTTTAGAATATTTTCTATCGTCAATCTCGTTTCATCTTCAAGATGATTTTTTATTCCCATGGGAGTTGAACTTCACTTGATGATAATGACTTAGTAACAGTCTCTGTGTTTTGAAAAACTGTAAGCTCTGCTAATACGATGAAAGCAAGTGAGACAGATGCTTATTTTGTTTAAAAAGGTAAGGGAGAGTGACTGCCTTTTACTATATTTATTAAAAAAAAAATTGTTTTAGTTTAATTTCAGCATGTTGCAAAAATTGTGCTTTCAGTTCAGCTTCTGATTTTCTGACACTTTTGTAAAGAGCTCAGTTCAATTGCTGCCTGGTAAAACCGGGACACTTGCTAGGAGCCTACATCTCCCTTTCTCTCTGCTTTGTAAAAATGAAATGGACACTTTTGTGGAGGTCTCTCTTAGCTACTGGAAACTTGAAAAAGAGCCCTCTCTATCAGGCAAGAAATCTTTTTCTTTTTAATTTTCAATTAAAGATATGTAATTGAATCTAGAGTAAAGAAGCCATTTGAGACTTGTCTTCTGGGACTAAAGACTGCATGAACCATCCTAGTTTGTATTATTCTTTGTATTGCTTATATTTGCTGCTATTGGTTGTGATGCCAATAGATATAATTTATTTAGAAAGCAGGCCAAGAGCTAGATTAAGCATTCATTACATAACTGAGGTCCCTCTAGGGGACTCCTTTGAGATGTCCTTTATTAGTGATAAACTGGGTTGAAGTAAAGATTTGGAAATCCCAGTCAGTAAACAAGCTATAATTACAGGTCCCTAGGATTGAATATTTGGGGTAAAATGCAGACACACAAAAATATTGCATACGCCCATTTCCACGCTCACATCGCGATGTATAAAAACTAAACTTGGTGTAAAGCCACGCTCATTTTCACGCCAGCTAAATCCTTGGCATACGCAAGTTCTCCGTTGGGTTTTGCAAACTGGTGGCACCAAGCGTCAAAGCAGTGCTTTTGTTCCAGTGTGGTTTCCCTTTATTTTTTAAATCCACATCCCTGACGTGGCTTTATCAAATACTCTGAAATTAACCGCATATTGTTTATTAGTTTAAGGCATCTGATTATAATTAACCTGTAACAATATAATGATTCATGGAATGGCCAAACTATTCCAAATACCATAGCTGCTTTAGCGTTGTTCCTCTCAATGCACCACTCAGAGTATTTGTCCTACTTTATCTGAGTGTGGAATCACAGCTGTACAGCAGCTGATCAGAAAGAGAATTATCGGTATATAGCATCAAGCACATGCTGCCTCAGCCATGCGCATTGTCTAATCAACTGCTCTCATATGGCAAACACTTCAAAGCCTTCCTGTAGGGACCTCGTGGTTCAGAAACAGTTTCATCCCAAGAACTCAATCAGTCCATCAAGTGCTCCTGTAGAACTGTTTGTATTTATAAGTACAATTACCTCACTGTAAACTTTCGATACATTTATAATATTGCACAACCTGAGCCACTTTATAAAGCACGTATTTACATATAATGACAATATAATTTTTAAGATGAAATGCAGCAAAATGTTTATTACATTATACAGATAAAATTTTAACATCATTTAAATAATCTATATTGTTAATAATTTAATATGTGAGGACACGGTGGACAGTGGTAGCGATGAGCTGGCGCCCCGTTCAGGGATTGTTCCTGCCTCACGCTATATGCTTGCTGGGGCTGGCGCGATCCTGGAAGTATAGATGGATAGAATAATTAAACATGTACTACGAAGATATTTCAATGTTCCATAAAAGTTTTGAAGAATTGGCGTTCTAAGCTTACAGATGGCTTGGTATCTATTACAGAGCTGATCATGTGGAAGGACAGGAATTGGGGGTTATTACGTTTGAGAGAGACAGTACTGCTGCAATAAATTATTTCATCGAAGGTCGTGCACGGTGCAGCAAACATCTTGCGGGAGGCAGGAACAATCTCTGGACGGGGTGCCAATTCATCAATATCACTGCGCCATCATGTTCCAATGTTTAATAACATGCTTTAATTCCTATCATCATGAAAATGATATCAAGTATACATCTCAGTATTTAAATTATTCAGAGAGCTGTAATATCACGAATGTAATGGATTCTGTGTCCTGTCGGAGGAAGAGAAAGCCCATTTAAGAAGCACATAGTGATTGACACACATAGAGCACATAGAAGAACACATACAAAACAAAGCATTTAACGTGCTATTTTAGTTACAATGGTCTTTGAAAAACTAGTATATTAAACAATTTTAAGATAAAGTTTATGACGTTCTACTTTAATAACTTTGACAAAATAAACTACATGATTAAAGTGGAAATTTCGAGATTAAAGTTGACATTTCAAGCTTTTTTTTCCCACTGTGCCTATTTTTTGTCTTTTCTCTGTACCCTGATAAGCTCCATATGACTCTCAGATGGTGGGTTACGACTCACCTTTTCATGGCAACTTTGATTTCTGACAACTTCTTTTTATTTCGGGCACTGTGTGACTTTGTGAACTTGAACCTTCGAGTTTCTCTGACACTCTGTGTCACTCGATCAACTTCCTTTTGTTGTTTATATCACTGTTTAAACCAACAAATAATATGTTTTTCCTTGCCTTCACTTTGTTATTCACTGAAATTCTTCTATTTTCCCCCATGCTTTTGCCATTGTCTTTTCACAGAACTCTGAGCTTAAGGGCTATTTATATTGATTTGCATATTCAAAGAGGCGTAATTCTGGGAGGTGACAGCAGGCTCGCGCATGTGTGTTACTTTTCACGCTGACCGGGATTTATTTAGCAGAAGAACGTGGAATTTGGTGTACACACAGATTTATGCATCTGGATATTTTTGTGCGTATGCACATTTCCGCTGTGAATTCTACATACTATGTTATGCATAAGGCCACAGATCTCCCTGATTTTCAGTCCTCTGCTGAGACATTCCCAGCAAAGAGATTTATGCCACCAGTGTGTCTGTATTCTGTCTCTGGGTATTTTCCTCATGAATTGAATCTGGCACACCTCACTGTGGACTGCTCACAGTAAACACACTAACTACACATCCAAACCACTCTAATTCTAAATAAAAGAGTGAACCATTATAATCCTCTGCAGGAAATCTATTTCCATTCCTTGGACTCACAATGTTATAATTTTGGTCGGTGTCCAGAGCTTGTGACCACAGGTGAGGATGCCAAACAACACTGATTGGGAAATAGAAAGCTTTGTCTGAAGACTTACTGTAGCTACCATTTAACATTCAACATTTTGGCTCATTGCTATTAAGACATTGGAAATGAGGATTGATTTCCGCTGACAAGTCACCAACTGTCCACCTTTGCAAATTAATGGCCAGAATGTGTCTGTGGTACAGCAGCCATCTGTTCATTAAATTGCCATCACAGAGAAAGCACAGATCTTTTGCAACCAGAACTACCCACCATCTCCACAGCTTTTTTCCTCAAATTATTCAGATCCTGATTATGCATTGGGTTACTCCTAACTGTTTTTACAACCTATAACTGGTAACTGTGCTGTTTGTCTATTTGTAAATACTACAGCTACTACTGCTCAGCTTTTATTGTTTGACATCTGTATTATTTTGTATAGTTTTTTTCTATTTATTTGAGTTAAGTATTGAAGTTTGTAATTGTTTTATGCATGAAATTGCTGTATTTGTATAGTGGTTTTCAAAGTGTCAGATTAATGGTGGGCAGAAATTGTGTTGTCTTGAGTTAGTAATGTCTTGTATTCCATGTTTTTAACCCAACCAAAGTCAATTCTGTTTTGTTTCACATGCTAGCAATAAAGTGATTCTGATTCTGAACATCACAATGTGGTATAACATTCACAAAAATGCTTTTGTTCTACGGATTTGCTTGTTGTTTCTTGCTATTCTTTCTACTTTCACGTAAAAAACAAGACCTCAATGTAATTGAACTTCTCCATTTGTTGCTTACCACTTTCCTGCAGGGAACATGCCAGGAGAGGACCATGACTATTGATTTGTAGTTGCTAATTCCCAGCACGTTCACATCACAATTGAACATGAATTATTCCATTGCACCTGAAGATCTCAGACTGATGAAACCAAGATGACAGCATCATCCGCAGTCAAAAGAGATGAAACCCGCACTCTAGACAATTATGCAGTTCATCTGTTGCTCCTGTGAACAACAACATAACTCAGTCATTGCATTTATAGATGACATATCTGTTAGACTGCGGTGGGCTGGCACCCTGCCCGGGGTTTGTTTCCTGCCTTGTGCCCTGTGTTGGGTGGGATTGGCTCCAGCAGACCCCCGTGACCCTATAGTTAGGATATAGCGGGTTGGATAATGGATGGATGGATATCTGTTAGATGTTACAGATTAATCTCTGTGGATCTTCCACCTCGTGATGTCAGCATCAATAACAGCAATACAGCCTAGTTGCTGTTGTGCAGCTACAGATTACAGGGACAAAATTCATATCTGTATACTAAAATGCTAAGAAGAGTAATGTTGACCATGAGTATGTCTACTTACAATCGTTCAGAGTTCAAGACACTGTTATTTGAAAATCTTTTTTATCTGAAACCATGCAGAAAAGTGTCAGTATGCGAATTGCCTTAATATATTTAACTTAATAAATACAATAAAAATACACCACAAACAGGACTGTTTTGACATCTGTGCTCTATCTACTAAGAAATTACAATACATAAATAACTCAACTGTGAAACAAGTTTGGCAACAGCACAAATTTAGCCAGGGGGGAATACTGGGGTGACTGATGTATGATTACAATACAAGTAAAGCCCATATTATTTTCGATTCATAACAAATATGCCTGAAAATTTGTAAACAATTAAACCCCGCACAATGGTACTGTAACAAGTATCGATCAAACATGTGTGTGGTGGTACCCATAAACCTTCAAGTTCATGCCTGAAAAAAATTTGTATATAAAAATTAAAGAATGTCTTCTCCCTAGATCTGCCTACCACTGCATGGTTATTGCAAGTGTGGTCAATAAAAAAGCTTGACACACAAAGGGGTTTGGGGCAGCCTCCCGTATACTTGAAAATTGGCTGCAAAATTTGAAAAGAGGTTGAGAAAATGGTCTTTACAGACAAGAGTCCAAAACAGAACTGCCCAGGTTGGTAAACATGGTAGATATATAGTGGAATGGCAGGTAGAGGAGGGATCTTGGGACTGGGATTGGAAAATTAGGTCATTGGGTTTCAACTTCTTGGAAGGTGGAACCAGAAGTGACATCTTCTGGGGCGGAACCAGGTGGAATTTCCCGCATTTTGTCTGTAGGGAGATAAGAGAGATGATTAATGCACTCTGCCACCCCCTGGTCAGATCGGGAATTACATTCTTTTGAGGCTTTTAGCTGCCTCCCAAGCGCACATGTGTGACACAAGTTAAAGGTAAATACCTGCTTTCAGTAACCTAAGCTGTGGCACCATATCAAGGAGATACTGGTCTGAGAAAGTAAATATTCAGTTAGTGTAAAGATAACAATCTTGCGTACCAAAGAAAAGAACAGAGGTCTAAACACAAGGACACTGACTTCTGTGATGCAGTGCAATAACCACTTCTTCATAATTGTACTTTTCATTATTGTATGTGATGTTTTTTGTAAGTGTTTGTACTGGTACTATGTTTGTTTTATTTCATATTGGCATTGTAGAAGTTGTATATGCTGTTGGGTTAGGTAGGTGCTGTAGGTGATGACCTAAAATTTCCAATAAGTCGCGCTGAAGTTCTCATTAATGTGATGTCACAATGATTAAGACGACTAAAATACTGAGCATATTGGTGTGTGCCTTTCTCAACTCATGTTTCACATAGGCAACCTTATGAGTTCCCTCTGAGGTTTTGTTCAATCAAAGAGTTACATACTTATCCAAGGAAGTGATCACCACAAAACTGAAATAAAATATACAAGACTGTATCTAATAAAATATTTTGCTTTTTAAATATGATACTTGCCGGCAGTGCATTCTAAGTTGCCTTCTGTTGTCATATTTTTGACATTGTTGAAGCGAAACTCGACTGCAGGTATTGTGATACTAAAATAGGTATTGCAGTAAAAAACTCTTGCCAAGTTGACACTAGTTTTATCATATTTTCACTTAATGCTAATGGCAATAACACTAGTAGGCCAAAGATTTACAATTGCGGCATCATTTGACCAAAATTTTCAAGGTTTTGCAGCTTTAGTTTACATCATAGAACAATTCAGGCAATAGTGTGATGAGTGTTCAAATAATTCCACAGACCAAGCATCTTTGTTTTAAAAGTTTTAGTAAAATAAAAAAAAAAAATGTTCACAAAAAATAGAGAAAAAATCGATATTACACAGAAGGTAAAAGTTCTTGTTTAAAGAAATGTCTGTTTATGGCTTATTTATCTTGTTTCATTTCTCTCCATATTTTGTCATACAATCATAGATTTAATATGTTTATAAAGCATTTGCGATCAGGATGTGGTCGGAAAACAACATGCCAATATTCTGTTTGTAAACTAAACTAACAGTCGGTGCTTACAGCAGATAGACTATTTCCTGCTTGGCTTAATTAACACTCTGTACAGGAATAGCTAAGAAAGTCCTATTGCCTTGCATCTTACAGGGTGTAAAATATTATACCATAATCTAAGTTACTATGTGAAAATGATATTCTGTTGAAATTAGTAGACACATCTATGAATTTAACATTAATATTAACTTTCTAGGATTGGCTGTTACACCACTATTACATTTTGCTCCTTCTGAAGTTTAACCATTCTCTCCTCAGGGACATTGGTTTATAGCACCTGTAAGGCAATACAGTATAAAAGACAGGGGGAGCTATCTATCCCCAAACCCCACACACAAGTCACTGGTTCAAATGAACAGATTCTATTCTTCCAAATAACTTCCAAACAATATATACTGATCAAAAAAATGAAAGGAACACTTTTTAATCAGAGTATAGCATCAAGTCGATGAAACTTCTGGAATATTGATCTGGTCAGTTAAGTAGCAGAGGGGGTTGTTAATCAGTTTCAGCTGCTTTGGTGTTAATGAAATTAACAACAGTGCACTAGAGGGGCTACAATGAGACAAACCCCAAAACAGAAATAATTTAACACAGAGGTGGGCAAGTGCAGCCTTCGAGGTCTTTTTTTGTGGCCGTCATGAAGGTATCAGTGAAACAAGTGAGTGCGGCCTTTTGGCTTGTTCACACTAGCCAAAAATGTTCAACAAAACAAACAACGTAAACGAAGATTCATTTGGTCTCCGCGTTCATACCTGACAGAATGGTCAATGACAGCTAACGAAATACAGCCAAACTGAATGCAAGTTATGCCAATAGCAGTCAAGCTAGATATTTTCTGCGGATAGAGTGCACGCGCACTGTAGATTTTCACGAGTACCGCTGTAATTATTTCTTGCAGTAACTAAAGTGGCCAATCAAATGGCACCGAAAAGGGTGTCACACACGTGCAAGTTGGAGGCAGTCAAAGAGCCTAAAGGTGAGTGAAATATCGCGAGACAGAGGGTCATCACGTGGTGCTTACCTGAATCTCTTTTCACCTACAGAAAACCTGAAGAAAAATAATAATCTCCATTTCCAGGTTCAAAATGGCCACGATGACGTCACTTACGGTTCGTCACAATGACGTCACTTACGGTTCCACAATCCTTTGCTTCCCGTCACATCCTGCCAACCATTTCCTGTCCCATCATTCCCTCTGTTATAAAAACGCCATTTTGTCTGCAGTAAAGTGTTCAATGTACTTCAAAGTCATATGAATCAGCTTCTTTGTTTATTGTCTGGATGACAATATACGGGGATGGTCCCCAAATCTTTATCTGTTTTGTTGGAGTATTTTTTTATCTCTTCACAAGAGTTAAAGTTCAGCATGCTTAAATTTCAACGAAAGTAGTCAGATCCATCATTTCCTCATCTGATAATTATCGTTGTGTTTTACTGACCATATAGTGCAGTTACCGGCGTCAAAGAAATCCAGACATGTAGACGATGAAAATCGACAGTTCAGCAGTGAATGGGAGTTGGATTTCTTCATGTCAAACCAAGGAAACTCCATGATGAGCCTAAGATGCAAGACGCAAATAAGAACATTAAAGAGATCAAATGTAAAACAACACTATGAGAGTTGTAAGTCACACATTAAGTACAACAATTTAAAAGATGAGGCCAGAAAGCAAGCGTATGATTCCTTGAACAAGAGCCATACAAAAGAAACATCCATGTTCTCCAAATTTAAATCATTCGCTCACAATCCGGAAGTTGAGGCAACATTTCGAGTCGCCTTCAAATTGGGTGCCGCTGGAAAACCATATACTGATGTAGAACTATTCAAATCATGCATGCTTGAAGTTGTTCAGTGTCTCGAACCATCTCAACTTCAAAAATTTAAAGATTTACCTCTATCATTAAGGACAATTGTGAGGCGCCAAGGTGAGATCGCGGTTGACTTAAAAAATCAATTGAACAAAATATGTCAAGAGTCCAATACTTTGTATTCTGTAGCGTTGGATGAATCCTGCGATACAATAGATGCAGCAAAACTGCTTATTTTCATTAGAACAATGTCACCAATATTTGACATCCTTGAAGAGTTGTTGTCTCTAATCAGTCTCAAATCAACAGCAAAGGCACAAGATATTCTCACAGCATTTAACAACACTTATGTAGAGAAGAAATTGGATCTAAAGTGACTTGTTGCTGTGTGTACAGATGAAGCTCCTGCAATAGTAGGAACAACGGGCGGTTTTGTGACTCTACTTAAACAACAAATTCGCTCTCAATATCCGGAATCTCCCATATTATTGTCACTGCATTGTATTATACACCAACAAGCTCTATGTGCCAAGTCTGCAACCTTGAACAACACATTGGAAGACGCCGTTGGTATTGTGAATTTTATTCGAGCTCGAGTGCTCAATCATCGCCAGTTTAGAGAACTCCTCCAAAATGATGATTCAACTGAGAAAGAGGACATTTTATATTACTCAAACGCTCGTTGGTTGTCAAGAGGATCTGTTATAAATAGAATTTATGAATTGCAAGGCACTATCAAAGAGTTCTATGCATCCAAAGGAGTGGTTTGTAAACTCAATGACATCAACTTTTGCATGAACCTGGCTTTTCTCAGTGATCTTTTGAGTGAACTCAACAGTCTGAATAAGCAACTCCAAGGCAGAAATCAATGTGTCTGTGACCTCTGGCGGAGTATAAAAATTTTTCAGCGCAAGTTGAAATTGTTTCACGGCAAGTTTCAAAAGCAGCAGCTCTCCAAATTCTTTCCGTGTCTGAGTAATTTTGCCAGTAACAACCCATCTGTAAAAATATATTTTGATGAGTTCTGTGAAGTGCTAGGTTCACTAGTCGCTGAATTTGAGACTCGATTCTCCGATATCCGCTTCAAAGACAATGATTTATGGCTGGTTTCAGAGCCACACCTGATGGAACCTGACAATGTGCCACAGAAATTCAAAATGGAATTTGAACTTAGTGAAGATCCAAAAGCTCAACACAAGCTATCCCAAAATTCTGTGGATTTGATTTCATTTTGGCATGATGCTCACATCTACCCCATTCTGTGCGAACACGCTCGACAGGTGTTAACATGCTTTGTGAATGTACATTCTCTCATATGAAGTACATTAAAAATCGATACCGCACAGTCCTGACAGATAACCATTTGGAAGGCCTGCTACGTTTAAGAACAACAACTTTTGAGCCAAGCTTTAATGAATTGTCAACCAACAAACAGACTCAAAAAAGTCATTGAAAATTACAGAATTAATTTGTGTTATGGATTATTCTTACACTTTTACACACTTTGGGGTCAGTATAAAGTTTAATAATAAATAATTAATACAAGCATGCCTATATATGTTGTTAATGACTTCATAATGGTGCGGCCTTGTTCGAATTAAAGCAGTCGTCAGTGGCCATAGTGCGAAAAAAGTTTGCCCACTACTGGTTTAACAGGTGGAGGCCACTGACATTTTTCCCTCCTCATCTTTTCTGACTGTTTTTTCACTAGTTTTGCATTTGGCTATGGTCAGTGTCACTACTGGTAGCATGAGACGATACCTGGACCCTACAGAGGTTGCACAGGTAGTCCAACTTCTCCAGGATGGCACATCAATACGTGCCATTGCCAGAAGGTTTGATGTGTCTCCCAGCACAGTCTGAAGGGCATGGAGGAGATTCCAGGAGACAGGCAGTTACTCTAGGAGAGATGGATAGGGCCATAGAAGGTCCTTAATCCATCAGCAGGACCGGTATCTGCTCCTTTGGGCAAGGAGGAACAGGATGAGCACTGCCGGAGCCATACAAAATGAACTCCAGCAGGCCACTGGTGTGAATGTCTCTGACCAAACAATCAGAAACAGACTTCATGAGGGTGGCCTGAGGGCTCAACATCCTCTAGTGGGCCCTGTGCTCACTGCCTGGCACCGTGGAGCTCGACTGGCATTTGCCATAGAATACCATAATTGGCAGATCCACCACTGGTGCCCTGGGCTTTTCACAGATGAGAGCAGGTTCACCCTGAGCACATGTGACAGACGTGAAAGGGTCTGGAGATGCCGTGGAGAACATTATGCTGCCTGTAACATCATTCAGCATGACTGGTTTGGCGGTGGGTCAGTCAGGCTGGACAACTGCACCTTGACTGCCATTAGGTATCGGGATGAAATTCTTGGACCCATTGTTAGACCCTATGCTGGTGCAGTGGGTCCTCCCCCGGCCTCATGTGGTGAGAGTATGCAGGTAGTTCCTGAAGGATGAAGGAATTGATACCATTAACTGGCCCCCATGCTTACCTGACCTAAATCCAATAGAACACCTCTGGGACATTATGTTTCGGTCCATTCAATGCTGCCAGGTTGCACCTCAGACTGTCCAGGAGCTCAGTGATGCCCTGGTCCAGATCTGGGAGGAGATCCCCCAGGAAACCATCTGTCATCTCATTAGGAGCATGCCCCAATGTTGTCAGGCATGCATGCAAACTACTGAGTATGATTTTGAGTTGCTGCAATGAAATTTCGACAAACTGGATTAGCCTGCCACATCATTTTTTCACTTTGATTTTCGGGGTGTCTTTAAATTCAGCCCTCTGTAGGTTGATAATTTTCATTTCCATCAAACAATGTGGCATCCTTTTGTTCCTAACACATTACCCAGTCCATATTAGTATAAATACCTAGTATGATTTTTTTTCCCATTGAGATCTGATGTGTTTTCAAAGTGTTCCTTTAATTTTTTTGAGCAGTTTAGAATGTAAATGGATGGTGAATCCTTCCTTTATCCTCTTCTTGTCCCAACTCTTTTTCCTCCCACAATTGTTGTCCTCTGTCTCCCGACTCTGACTCTGTTTAAGTCAGGCACAGCGGTCCTCTTTAAAGCAGATCCCAAGAGTTCTTCCAGTGTCTGTCCACAATCCGATGGATGTACTTCCAGGTCAGGCAGAAGTCTCTAGAAGGCAGGGAGGCAAGGATAGTTTCTCCCTGCAGCTCCCCCTGCCAGTAAGCATGGTAAACCACGGGGTTTTGGGTTGAAAAGTGGGGGCAGAGACCCAAGAATTCTGCTCTCCAGTGTATTGGGGGAGTATGGCTCTGGGAAGGACTACTCCTCTGACTCCTCCAATCCCTTTATCCTTCTTGCCTCCCCTCCTGGCAAATGATCAGTTATTGACCTGGTCGGGATACCACACGATCCCTGATGAGATTTACAATAATTAGACTGATTTGCTGTTTATTTAGTTGTCTTTTGTATTAAAGAATATTGAAACTGGGCTTACTGTATTTCTCTAAAACCACAATGAATAAAAAATGCAATCTATTTACAATCTGTTAACAAACAGTATTCATCAGTAGTGCCACTTCATTTTAAAAGCTGGTGTTTCCATTTATTTATTTTCAAGATTGTTGTAAACTGGTGTGAATAACATAAATTCAGTCACTCACAAGGCAGTACAATTTTAATTACCATTCTGCCATTTTCTATTTATAAACCAAAGTAGTCACAAAAAATAAACAAAAAATACAAAATGATACATGCCAGTTTAAATTTAGAACAGACAAGACAGACAGAGGGGAAAGCAACATTTCAGATGCAGAGAGAGTCACAAACATACAGAAGAAAAGACAACTGAATAAGATAAATGGTCTACATGTCGTCAGTGTCAACATTTAATTTGACAGACAGAACTCTGACTTGACCTGTGATCAAAATATTTAGATAAAAAAAGGAAGGTAGTGGGGGCTATCACAAAGGGATGACTGTGCTTTTTATGACCCACAGGTAATTAACCATGGGTTCGTTTCACATCCTGTTTCAAAACATGAAATTGAAAATGTTTTACAATGCAGTCAGAAATTTCAGCTGTTTAGAGAAGGCATGGCTCTCTCTGTGTTAGTTTTACTTTATTAACCTATTTAACTGCCTGTTGGTGCCTTTTATATCTATCTCTCTATCTGTCTGTCGCACTTCTATTTAAAAGCTTATAGTGCTCATATTAAGAAATACGAGAGCTAACACACAAAACATATAAGAAGGTAAGAAAAGGTTTCATATGAACAGGCAATTCAGTCTAACAGTCTGCCATTCTCTTTTTATCTAATTCCCACAAAATACATACCTTCTAGCCCATTTTTGTGAAGTCCAAAAAGTACAACTGTCCACCACCGCACATATTCCAAGTATCTGTGAGTTTCTGTATGAAGAAAAACTTTCTAACGTTTGTACAGAATGTACTGTTAAGCAGCTTCCATCTGCATCCCTGCCTTCTAATTGAAGGACTCACTTGAAAACATCAGCCAGAATCCCACCCTCCATTCCCAAGATGTACTAGGTCCATGCGAGCCAAATAAACAAAAATAGTGTATTAAAAAATAATTGACAGGAAGAAAGCAAATTGGAAACAAATAGACAAAGCAACCAACCTACAGATTCTCTGTTTCAGCTCTGCAGTAGGTGTTACATGTCAACTGAGAGTGGCTCCCAGTGCGCACAATGCCCCATGGTAATCAGAGGGTCCTTTTATTGTTCCAGTGTTCCAGTGTGGGCATGGGCATTTTACTCTGGTATTATGGAATAAACTAACTTTCAATTAAGACAGTTCTATCTAAAGTAGATTACTTTCATAAATCTGCAAACAAAAGCCATACCACTGTACTTCTGACTAAAATTACGTAGGACAGCTAATTTTCATCACACGTGTACTTAAACACTGTGAATGCAAAACTACAATGGCTGTTCCATCTTGTGGATGAAGTAGGCTGCGTACCGTAAAACAATTTGCTTACTCTACCACAGGCCAGCATTGCAGGTCTGATAAGGAAAGCGCACGTAACACAGAAAAACAGCATTTTCAGAGTAATATGTCCAGGAAATTTCATAGTGAGAAGTATAAATCCTTATCCAGGCAAAGCATCATTAAAATGAAGAAGCAAATCAAAAATTTAACATCTAATTTATTTCTTCTGTAAAAAATTTTGTCTGATCACGTTAGCCTGAAAACATCAAAAAAAGTATCAAGACAAAAACAGGAAAATGTAATTTGTACTTAAGCAACATTTTAAAACTTTTCATGTGACTGTGTACTTTCAGTCTTATCGGATATGATATAACAGAGCATTAAACAGATCACTCAAAGTGCACAATCATTCAGTGATAAACAGCACTCTTCTCTTTTTAAACTGAAATGGAGCTGCTTGCACAGTGAACGTAGATTTGCTTCCTGGTTAGGGTGCCTCCCCACTTTTTTATGCCTCTCCTTCTACAGTCCACACACACACACAAATGCAAACAGGTCAGTTCCCAGTTTTGTACAATGCTGAAACTGTATCCAGTGTCTCTGTCTCTCTCTCTTACTGTCATTTCATCCAGGCCAGGATTTGATTCCATTTGAACTAACAAGTGCTAAACTTAACAGAAGTGGTGAGGCAGCCTTCTGCTGTTATGCACCTAAAATCTGGAATAACTTACCAAGTGAAAATTGCCAGTCTAATATGGTGGAACACTTTAAAAAACTGCTGAAAACCCATTATTTTAACATGGCTTTCTCATAGCTTCATTTTAGTGTAGCCCTGATATACTGCATATCTTATGTTTATATATGTGTACAGTGGAACCTCGGTTTGCGAGTAACTTGGTTAAGAGTGTTTTGCAAGACAAGCTAAAATTTTTAATAAATTTTGACTTGATAAACGAGCGAGGTCTTGCAATACGAGTAGTATGTATACACTTTGTCTGATGAGCGTCATGTGATCACAACTGAGCTGATGGTTCTCTCTCTCTCTCTTGCTGCGGGATTGTGGGCAGTCGTCTCCTATTCTCCATCTGAGTCGGCGTGCCTCACTCATATAGTCAACATCTGTACGAGCGTATACTGTTTACTACAGCATTGTGACTGTGTGTATGTGTGTGCGCATGTGTGCTGTGACGTGCAAGTCCCCGTCTTGCGCCCCAAAACACGAAGCTGAGTCTCAGTACTTTAGCAACACCAGCTTTATTCAGTTTGAAACAGCAACAGCACGGTTATTTATTGTAGCGGGATCTGCCACTCTCCTATACACAGACACAGCAGTCAGGCAGGATCGTGGCCAAGTAATATTGTGCCCTGCGCATTTCTAATGTTCCTTGTATCACCCATCGAAGGCAGACGCTTTTTGCATGTCTGCAATCTTTTCGGATTCGCTTTTACAGCGAACTGCTACAGCGCTGGGAGACTGCGATTGCTTTGGGACGCTCTTCCACGTGTCGTCCCGTTGGGTGGAATCCCACAAGAGTTTAGAAACTCACCAGCCATGATTCTATTCAAAGGTAAAGGGTAGGTTAATTTGTTTTATGTATTTTTACTTTATATTTTGTATTAATCATTTTTATATGAATAGTTTTGGGTTGTGGAACGAATCATCTGAGTTTGCATTATTTCTTATGGGGAAATTCACTTTGATATACGAGTGTTTTGGACTGCGAGCACGTTTCCGGAACGAATTATGCTCGCAAACCGAGGTTCCACTGTATATGTATATACACGTTTTATAATGACTCCACAATCCATACTTACTCCTACTTTCTCTGCTGCTCTTTTTCTGTTTTTCTGTGGTGCCAATCTGCTCCACCATCACCTGCTAAAGGCACCATGTAGTCCTTATATTGCTGGATCGAAGGCCACATGTCCACTTGACCATCATCATCCCACGTGAAGCCTGTAAATCATGAAGACTGATTGAGATCATTGATGTTAGGTAGAATGCCTAGTGGGGGCTGGGTGGTCTTGTCTCCTCGGAACCCCTGCAGATTTTGTTTTTTTTTTCTCCAGCCCTCTGGAGTTTTTTTTTTTTGTTTTTTCTGTTCTTCCAGGCATCGGTCCTTACTTTATTCTTTGTTATTTAGTATTTAATAATTTTCATTTTTTATAAACTTTTCTTTCTTCATGTGCTATGTAAATAAATATTGTTGTTGTTGTTGTAACAAGTTAGAAAATGTATGCATGGCTGGCGCATTTGGGAACATAGTGAACACCATGTTATGGTGTTCTCAACCACTTAGTGTCCAGTTACTTCATCTAGAAGTTAGTTATCACATTTAGTTAAATGAATATTTTTTGTAACAATAAGTCATATTCATATGATATACATAATTACATGAATTAGTTAAATATATTAAATGCATGCTTTTTAACAGTACTTTACAATGTCATGTAGTTAAGCCCAAATACGCTTGTAGTGGCTCAATAGCTTTCATAAAACAGCAGAGTCCAGTACAAGTGATATAAAAATGCCACTGATTGATGTGCTGTAGCTGGTTGTGGAGGTTTGTTGACTAACTGCTATTCAAAGTTCTTAACTCTTTTTGGGCGGATGTCAACTTTTGTTGAAATTCAAGGGTAGAGAACGGTATTCAGCTGTAAACGGCGACAAAACTCACCTTTATGTTTTACTTCAACTCTCTTTGCTAGAGGGAAAGGTAGCTTCATTGATTTCACCTCAATTCCTTGAACGTGTTTGAGTAGCGAAGAGGAAATAACCTTTAAAATGGCATCGACATCTGGTGAGAGACCAAAGCGAATGCGCAAACAAAGCAAAATACTCCATGGACAGCATTTTGTGGATTTTCAGTGAATCGAACTCTGACTTGTTGTACTCCGATTCTGATGCAAGTGGCCTGGAGGTGGTGATCAAAATGAAAGTGAGATACCAGCATCATCGGTCCCCAGCTGAGCGTGGTGCTGAACACATTTGTGAAGCTGATACGCCTACTGCAAGTTTGCCTGGGAGGACCGCCACTTATGATAACAAGAGACAAAAATCAAATTGTGTTGCACTGTGAATGCCAGTGCCCACCTGCTACAAGAAAACATCCAGGTGCCTGGCCTGCCGTGAATTCCTGCTGGCCATTGAGCCGCCTCAGTGCAGACTCTGCTACCAGAAATGCCGAACAGACAACAAAAGCAGCCACAGCATGCAGCAACAGACATTTTATGTTGATTTATGTGTGAAACCATTGCTGTGTGTGCTTTTCAGAAAAATACTCAAAGAGGTAAACATGACATTTTTAACCCCTTAACCGCCCTCTGCCGGATATATCCGGCACCGTTGTTTTATTGCTAACGCCATACTGCCGGAATTATCCGGCACATTTGCCTGTGGTTATATGAATGCCTGGCAAGTAGTATAACTGACGGTTTGGCATGGGTATTATTACTACGTTGTATTTCGACAAGTCTGTGGTTGTTTTGGCCGGTCATGTGACGTGATTTGCATGTAACAGCTGTGAATATGGCGAAACGTAAACTGACTTCAAGTGAGGCTTTGCAGGCGATTTTGGACAGTTCTGATCATGATTGTAGCAGTTCTGAAGAAGATTTTAGCGACAGTGATGAGCAGCAACGTGCGCTGCATGATACTGTGAATGAAGACGCATCGGATGACGGCGCTGAGTGGGTGTATCCCCAGCATCTCAGCTGGGCTGCTGCCCGTGGTGAACTACCTTTTCTGCATTCGTTTGAGGGAACGTGTGGCTTTATTGTTGATGTAAACAATTACACTGCTGAGCAGTTTTATGAGCTGTTTGTGTCACCTGATTTGATCAGACATTTTGTTCATCAGACAAATCTGTATGCAGCACAGTTTATTGAGAAAAATCCCAATTTACCTCCACATTCCCGTGTTCGTGCTTGGTTTGACACTGATGAAAACGAAATGAAAAAATTCATTGGGATTTTGATGTTGATAGGAATAATCAGAAAACCAGATATTGAGATGTACTGGTCTACAGATCCTATGTATGCAACACCTATTTTTGCAGCTGTCATGACACGTAACCGATTCTCTTTGCTGCTGAAATTCTTTCATTTGAATGACAACAGAAACGAGCCAGATAAGAAAGATCCAAACCGCGACCACTTGTTCAAGCTACGTCCTTTGATTGATCATTTATTTGAAGCATTTCAGTTGCCCTACATGCCAGGACCGTCAGTTGCAGTTGATGAAAGTTTATTGTCGTGGAAGGGCCGCTTACAGTTTCGACAGTATCTACCATTGAAAAGGGCACGGTTTGGTATCAAGATGTTTTGCTTAGCTGAGAATTCAGGTTACATTTATAGATTTCATGTATACACTGGCAACTTGCACAACATTTAGTGGTCAATACTGCTTGAATAAATGTAAAAAATGTAAAAAAAATGTAAAAAAGTAAAAAAACGAAAATTGTTCAGATTTCGCCTGGCGTGGGGAATATTTAGGGAGTTGGCGGTTAAAGGGTTAAAGAAGTACCCAATATAGAGTTAAACTCTCTGTTGAAGTGTCAAGGTTAAATTGTCAGCAGGATGGAAAGAAGGTCCAGAGCTTTGTCGATAAATTGTAGTTTCAGAAAAATAAAGAATTATCAAAGAATATGTGTTTTATATTAAATCGGGCTGGTAAAAGAGGAAAATGTACAAAATATACAAGCTGAATTAACCTCTCTCTATGTAAATTTGAAACGGGAAACTAATCCATAATTGAAGTTGCATTGAATATTTCTCTATTTTCAAAGCTTTGTACAGCATGTTGTATTCTAGATATCTCAACAAATATTGAACTGCCCTTACAAATTTCCTCAAAGAAAAAAATCCACCAAATTTCAACAAAATCAGACCACTGGGAGAGTTGTTTCATGCTAACAGACAGACAGATGGAGAGACGTGACTACCACAGTAGGTACTTTTCCCATTAAACGCAAGCAAACCAAAAAGGTGAATGAAAAGTTTTAAAGTAATGCTTTAGAAATTCAGTCCTGGATGATCCCCATTGGCTGCAGGTTTTTCTTCCAAATAATTTTATGATCACTATGCCATTCTTTCTTTTAATTTATCTCATTGTTTAGTTATCTGGCCTACAAATATTTCTAAGAAATTCACAAATATTTGTAAGCTGTTTCATAGTTTTAGATGCTTAAAGGAATATACCACCCAAAAACAGCACCAACAGAGTTATGGATTATATGACATGAGTAGATTTTTACTTTCTTGTATACGAAGTATAGAGAAAGTATTGTAATCATCCAAAGATTTGATGTTGAGATTTTGATGAATCTCGACGTTTTAGACCTCCCTGACTTTCTTGTACACGAAATATAGGGTAAGTATTGGAATCCTCCAAAAATTCCATTTTAGACCTCCCTGAGTCAGAAAATACCATTTTTGGAATTATGTCTTTGTGTCTGTGTGTGTATGTAAACACGATAACTTGAGTACGATTTCACGTAGGTCAACCAAATTTTGCATACAAGTATTAGGTGCAAAACATAGATTACTATCAACTTTTGGGCTATTTCTGTTAACCAGAAATGGTACTTTACCTTTTATTCATGCAACTGCAGAGTCCAATTTATTCAAATTTACTTTTATAATAATTGTTCAATATATTATTAATTTGATTTGATTTGTTGTTGAAGGTTCTTTAATGCACATAATATAAAAATACAATCATTGTCTTGCAGTTTACTCCTCAAATATCCATCCCCATACCGGAGTATACGAGAAAATCTAGGGGAGACCACTCCCGATTGCTACAGACATTTTGATATTGTTTGCTGTTGTTCAGTGTTGGCCCCTGTTGAAGCCCATTGCATCAGGAATTTGGATTACTCCACTCTTCATAAAAATATGAGATTAAACCTTTCTCAGGCTATCACTACAAAAGACACAAAGTGACAGTTAAGAAAATTAATTATTTTGGGGTTTAGCATTCCTTTATGTTTCTTCAACAGTTTCCTTTTTAATTTACCCCTTAATTGCATCCGTATGCTGATGATTAGCAATGAGCAGTGCAGACATAGGTGCAAAACAAATTAAAAGGGGAGCAGAAACTTTACTGCCATTTTCACTTGTGTGCTCATTTTGAAACATTTCTTACAAATGACAGGCAAGGGAATTTGACACTGAAATAATTAACCCCTATTGTCAGAATTTATATAATTAAGGGAGCAAACTAGGGAAAATGGTACATTAGAAAGAAAATAACAAAAGACACTATGCATTTTGAGCTTTAATACAAAATACAAATATTTTAGAATTTTTAAGAATAAGAATAAACAAGGAGAGCTCACTAAAGTAAGCAATCAATTTAAAAGGAAGAACGATGCATTGATTGTTGGAATAAAACCAGGGTCCAAAAACTGGAACCACTGCTTTAGAAGGTTACTGTGGGCAGCTTGTAACTTTTTTGTAAGAAAGGAAAAAGAATATACAAATTGAACTCCAAGGCCAATAAACAGCACGTTTTAGTGCAGTAATGCTCATGCAGTTTGACCAATTTCTAAACATTATAATTTAGGAATGACGTATGTTCATGGACTATGAAAAAAAATTAAGAAAGTATGGCTTAAGAAAAAAAAAACAACAAAGCTGTTTAATGTTTCTGGAATAAATATTCTTACGAAAAAGTGTTGCAAGCTTTTATTGTGTTATATGAAAACTGGTAATGAATACATAAGAATTTTTTTTCCTGATTATGCTAAAAGGCAGAGTAATTCAGGTTGGCTGAAATAAAAAGTCTAAGTAAATAAACTAATGTAAGTGGAGACAGTCTAGGAATGGTTTTCTAACCATTTTCAGAGCTCAATCAGACCACAAATTGATTTTGACTCAAAAAAATTAGGTCATCTGCATTAAAGCTGAAATCCAATAAGCACAGCAAGAAAAATACTGTTTTAGAAAATATATATTCAATGGAAATGTGGATAAAGAAAGTCTTCCATTTATTTAAAAAAAACTTGACAAAATAAACTTGCAGTCCATTATGTACCACAGTCTGAGGATCAGTAGCCAGACAGTCCAGATTCTTAACAGGAAAAATATCATCCAACTTTTAGAGGTCACAGTGATACCATGGGGCATACATGGATCCCTGAACAGGCCTTTAAGGCCCAGGGCCAGGGTCCTAGAGGTCGGGGGGATGATGGGGGGGAAGGCCTCATAAAGATTACACCAGCTGAGTCTCACAAACTGAACCCAGGTACAGTGGGTAAGGATTTTGGGCCTGCTCAAAGGTCAGCTTTTGGATAAGACCTAAGCAAAACTGAAGCTGCTGCAAGGTAGGACAACAATATTGTTTCTCTATTTGTGTTTTCTGCTGTGTTTATTAGACCTTTTGATAGGTGTTGGCTGGTAATGGTTGGTTGAGTTAGAATATTAAGCAGAACTAATGTTGATATCTATGGCGTTATTATATGATGAGCTTGTGCACACGGATTTGAAGACAACAGTAATTTTTGTGATCGTTTATGGGGAAGGAAGGCAGCCAAATGATGAACGTGCTATTTCCTAACTTACATTATAGTGGGGTGTATTTTCCCAGGGTTTTACTGCATTTGTGTTTTAGCATTGAATCCAAAGTGTGTATAGTCTATTGCCATCTCTTCATTCAAAGCACGCTAATTTCAATGCAAATTATTGTGTTAATTATGTAACGTACACTTATCTACTCAACTATGACGTAATGAAGTTGTAAGATTGTGTTTATTGTCCTAGAAATAAAATATAAATATGAATACTTTTATTTGACATGTCAGTAGTTTAGCTCTGGCTTGCAGTGGAGTTGGTGGGGATCAGTGTCTTGTCGGGCTCAGGGGTCTGTGCACTTGGGAGCAACTGCTACCATGAGGGACTTTCTAGTTTGGTTGCTAGTTAATGCTGGACCCAGAATTTTTATCATATTTTGTGTTACAGTAATTTGTTGGGTGCAGTTGCCAAGGAATAACATCTAGACAACTGTCTAAACCTCACTGAAGGGTCCTCTGTGTTCAGTTTTTGTGTAAGCCCCTTTAAATCTATTAAAAGAAGTGGTAAATTTACAATCGATCTGTAAATCTTGTACATTCTGATCCAAATTTAACTTCTTCAATAAAGGTCAAAATAAATAAATAACAACATTGCTTTGTTATAGTTAACATAGTGAACTTTATTATTTTCATTAATACACTTTTACAAACCTTTACAATAGATGAATACATTCTGCCAAACGATCTACAACTAGTAAATGACTTCAAAGATGTGAAGATAATAATAACATAATTTGTGTTAATAACTTACTAATGAATTTATTAAAAAGTGTTAACTAATGATATTTCAAATATGTTTTGCAACTATTGCATGAAGCTATTCATGACTCGATTGAATGGAGAGGTGGGGTTTTTTTTTTTTTACAAAGAAGTTGTAACATTTCCCATTTCATCCTTATTTAAAATTTCTGAAGATGGAATGTGCATATGGTGGTAGGGTGAGATCCAGCATTAACAGGCCTGAACGTTGACTAGTTAGTCTGTAATTTTATGTTGTTTAGTTTATTAGTAAAGAAATATGCACTCACTGCTACTATTATTGTTTGAAGCCTTGACAGACAGGTTTATTGTCTTATTTTCAGTCAGTTAGTATTCTAATGGAAAGAGCCTTGAACGATTCATCCATTTCTTAAACCCAATTAATCTAAGTTTAGTGTAAGGTATAAAATACAGGGGTAATGGGACAGGATGTTGGACTTCCCAACTAACACTTTGGACCCATAAGACCCTGAAAAACAAAATTACATGTGGTGGTGGTGTTAAGGGGGGGTATGAAAATCAATTATAAAAACATGTTATGGTGTTCTCAACCACTTAGTGTCCATTAGTGTGTTCGCCAATAGCACTGTAGCAGCTGACAGACGGCTCTTCACAGGCTGCAGGGGTTAGATGTTTTAGTGGCAGCAGGTTATCCAGCAAGAGATGTGCATAGTGACAAGGCTCAGGAGGATCTTTCAACAGAAGTGAATAAATACCAGTGCTCGTCTTGGTGTTAGTGATGCTGAAGACTGCGACAGTGATTGCTGATATCATGAAATCCACAGGGTTCACATTGCAGAATGCATGAAGCTAGTTAACGGCTTGTGTACTATTCACATTTGTTGTGGTTGTTCCCATGGCTCCTAATCATAGAAAAGTGAATTACGGTCTCATTTAGGGAATTAGAGTGCAAAGTTGCTGTTTATTATTGTTCAATAAACACCCCTGTTACTGGGTTCACAGCTGGCTACACAAGTAACAATCTTCACTCTAGCAGATTGTCAACAGTAAATTGCCCTCTTGTGAATTAGTGTAGCTGTAAGTGCTCAGAAATCCTGTAGTCTTCTCTCTTGAGCTTAGAAATCTACTGATCAACTCACGTGAAGTGCCCAAAAGGGTGTGAGGCCTTCGAAATGGCCAAGAAAACTGACTGGAATCTCCCCACAGTCTGCCTAGATGGGGTGCAACACAAAGGCAACCTGACGAGCACCATAACTTTCGGTACATCAGACAAAAATGTGTTTCTAAATCAAAGTTTAAAAATATGTCCCATTTATATCAAAAAGGGATGACCGTAAACCCATGGCTAGGAGACAAAAATGGTAAACAAAGAATCTTTATCAATGAAAGGTTTATTTTTAAAAATGCTCTGTTATAACAAAGAAACCTCAAATAGCACAAGGACACAAAAAGATATCTAAAAAGGCAATCTGAACAAGAGTGGTCAAAAAAACAGAGCAAGAAAGTCAAAAATCCAGTAATTTAATAATACCAATGAGCAAAACACAAGCAAACTCACCAACACCAAGCACATGCAATGTGCTGCATTTAACTGCCTGTCTCCTCCGTCTTTGTAGGGCTTGGGGCAACCCCTAGAAGGAGATGTACAGGTACTCCCACCTCTTGAGGAACCACTCACAAAATACAACGAACATGGTAGAACAAATTTTCACATACAGAAACTAAATAATAAGCAAAACTTACAAAAGTACATAATTCCATAAAGAATAAATTTAAGTAACAATATTAACATAAACCATAACAATTAAAGAATAAAAAATAAATGAAAATTTACATATAAAGGATTTTAAACATAAGCAGGTGGGATAGCTTAAACAAGAACTGGCCTTTCTTGCTAGTGTAAGCTTACACTATTCAATTCACCTTGAGATCTGACCAAGAGTAGGTTCATAAACAGAATAGACAGATACTATAATTTATCTCCATGATGTTTACATATTAATTTAATTTCACCCTTTTTGTTTCCAGCAGTATTGCCACAGGCGATTTGCCCAGTGATCTAAACATAGTTCACTATGTCACAGTTATTTACTGCTTTTACATTTTCAGTGTATGAAGTGGCATACCATTTGGCTGCAAGGTCTAAAATCACTACAACTGTACTCTATTATTTTGTTTGTAAAAGAATGTAAAACAAGGCCAGTTTATATTTCATTTCCTGCTTACTTAATTAAAGACTAGTGCTTTATGAATAAAAAACTATTTAAAATAATAAATTCATTAAAAAATATAGTGTTACTTCATAGTAAATGGATTCTATGTTGATTTCCACTTTATTTTATATGTTTGGCATTAGAGCAGCATGTTGGTGAATTCAGTAGCGTACCGATTCTATGGTTGTCTGTGTGTCTTTTGAATGATCCATTAATTCATGGTTCAAAACTGTCTCCTCCTGGGGTGTGAATGGGACCTGTGATGCCCCTGTCAAGGGATGTCTCCTGTCTTGTTCCCAGTGCTAATACCTAAATAGTCTTGGATACCCCATGGTCCTGAATTAGATGAAGTGGTTTCAAGAAATGAAATAAGGTCCTTGAGATCTGTTTTGTTTTAGCCATTTTTTTTCCCGGGCTTAAGTATAAATTTTTGGTCTTTTTCTATTTTAAATTAAAACTCTACACGCGTTTTTATATGTTACTTACACCACATAGTAGCAGCAGCTAAGGCAGTTTTTTAATCTCATGTTTTTATAGAGAAAATGTGCAATGAAGATTCATACTGAACAAGACCAAACAATGACCAACTCTGGACAACAGCAAACCATGAGAAAAACATCCACAGAAAAAAAGAAAACTCTCATGTAACTTGTGCCATATAATTCACATGTCCATTATACAAAATACATGCATTTGTGTTTGAATTGAAGATCGGATTCTTGACCAATAGCGGACCTGTGGATTATATGATACAAGTTACAAGGGAATTTTTTCTTATTTCTATGGATGTTTTTCATGTGGTTGCTATTGTCCAGAGTTGGTCATTGTTTGGTCTCGCTCAGTTTGAATCTTCCTTAATGTCTTTTCTCAAAAATTTTTTATTGTCACTACTGCAAACTACACGGCATAAGTAATATATTAAAAATATATATAATTTGTGTATGTATTCCATTAAAGTATTTGTGATGTGTTTATATAAATCTTGTTAATATTGTTACTTTGTTTTATTTAATATTAAATGTACAATGCGTTGTTTTCTTATTTCCGTTGGGCTCTGGAGATGGTAGATAGATAAATAGATAGATAGATAGACAGATAGATAGATAGACAGATAAATACTTTGTTAATCCCAAGGGTAGAGAAAAGCCAAGCAAAATGACACCTTTTATTGGCTAACTAGAAAGATTACAATATGCAAGCTTTCGAGGCAACTCAGGCCCCTTCTTCAGGCAAGATGTAATCCCAAGGGGAAATTCACATACTCCAGCAGCAGCATACTAATAAAGAAAATATTAAATTAAAGAGTGATAAAAACGCAGGTATACAGACAGACAATAACTTTGAACAATGTTAACGTTTACCCCCCCAGGTGGTATTGAAGAGTCGCATAGTGTGGGGGAAGAACGATCTCCTCAGTCTGTCAGTGGAGCAGGACAGTGACAGCAGTCTATTGCTGAAGCTGCTCCTCTGTCTGGAGATGATACTGTTCAGTGGATGCAGTGGATTCTCCATGATTGACAGAAGCCTGCTCAGCGCCCGTCGCTCTGCCACGGATGTCAAACTGTCCAGCTCTGTGCCTACAATAGAGCCTGCCTTGCTCACCAGTTTGTCCAGGCGTGAGGCGTCCCTCTTCTTTATGCTGCCTCCCCAGCACACCACCGCATAGAAGAGGGCGCTCGCCACAACCATCTGATAGAACATCTGTAGCATCTTATTGCAGATGTTGAAGGACACCAGCCTTCTAAGGAAATATAGCCGGCTCTGTCCTCTCTTACACAGAGCATCAGTATTGGCAGTCCAGTCCAATTTATCATCCAGCTGCACTCCCAGGTATTTATAGGTCTGCGCCCTCTGCACACAGTCACCTCTGATGATCACGGGGTCCGTGAGGGGCCTGGGCCTCCTAAAATCCACCACCAGCTCCTTGGTTTTGCTGGTGTTCAGGTGTAGATGGTTTGAGTCGCACCATTTAACAAAGTCCTTGATGAGGTTCCTATACTCCTCCTCCTGCCCACTCCTGATGCAGCCCACGATAGCAGTGTCGTCAGTGAACGTTTGCACATGGCAGGACTCTGAGTTCTATTGGAAGTCCAATGTATATAGGCTGAACTGGACCGGAGAAAGTACAGTCCCTTGCGGCGCTCCTGTGTTGCTGACCACAATGTCAGACCTGCAGTTCCTGAGACGCACATACTGAGGTCTGTCTTTAAGATAGTCCAAAAGAGGCAGGGCCACCCTAATGTCACCACTCTTGAGACCTCCTCTGGATATTTAAAACCCAGAGATGAGAAGCTCTCATTGTATTGAAGTTGTAGGAGTCATTTTATAATTTTAGTTTTTTTGGTTTGAATTTACTATATTTTGATTATTTTTTTTGTTTTGTTTTTTGGATATTGGCTTTGGATTGTGCATTGGGACTTGGCCTAGGATTGCCTTTTAGGCAACTTCTTTTTTGCAATTTTTGAGCTTTTTGTTATAGGTTACATTTTTGAATAAATATTATCACTTATAAAGATTCCTGTTATGGACTGTTTAACAGTATCCCTTTCCCTTGAGTGGTAAGTTTAGATACTGTGGGTCATTTAAAACATTTTGAAGCTAAAATTAATTTTTAGGCCTGTGTAGGCCAAAGCAGGCCAGTGGATTTTAGGATCAAGTTGCCTGGGGTGAGGTCTAATTTCGGTAGGCTAAGAAGGACCTTGAGACTTATTTTGGAGGCCTTATTCCCTTTTTGTCATGCCTGGGACTGTGCACCATACAATGATTGATGTCTTTAATAGTAAGTAGCAGTGCCTGTTTGTGACTTTGGGAGTATAGATTATTTCCTAAAGCACATCGCTGTGCCCAGGGACGTAGACATAGGCTTTTAGTATAGGTGCCAAATTTGACAGTGAAATGTTAAGAAGAGAACTCAACCCTCAGGGTGCTCTGATTAATAGCCTGTTTATAGAGACTTAAATTAAATCGATGTCCATTTAATGGATGACATGTTAAGTGTGAGGGTGCAGTAATTCCTTAGCTCACGAGGTCGCTTAGGGTGAGAGCTGTGCCATTCTAATACTGGTTTGCCTTTTCCCCAAACACAAGTACAGATTTAAAGAATGGAACCTGATGGCTTTTAACCAAAGGAAACCTGCTTTTCAGTATATAAAAAAATATTTTATTAAAAAGCGAAGGAGACACATCAGATTGCCAAAATTAGCTTGGCCTGATCATCACTTCCGTTTTTTATGATTTTCTTGTAGATTCTGTTTTGAGTCTGAGACTGACCTGTTTAGAGAAGCACCTCTGAAGCCGTCATATTTCAACATTCTCCTCAATAACTATAATACATTTGTTGTAATATTTGCAAAGCTTTTCTACACCACTGAAATAAAAGCTTGTCTTGCTTGTGCAGCTGATCTTCTCTAGGTCTCTAGACGTCTTCATCATTGGCAGAGAATGTCCCACAGAGGTTGCCTCTTTGTACTTCCCTCTGTGTGTTCATTATTAGAACATTAGAACAATCTAGACAAGAACAGGCCATTCAGCCCAACAAAGCTCGCCAGTCCTATCCACTTATTTCTTCCAAAAAAACATCAAGTCGAGTTTTGAAAGTCCCTAAAGACTTACTGTCTATAACACACTACTTGGTATCTTATTCCAAGTGCTTATTGTTCTTTGTATAAGGAAAAACTTCCTAATGTTTGTGTGAAATTTACCCTTAACAACTTTCCAACTCTGGCCACGTGCTCTTGATGAACTCATTTTAAAATAACAGTTTCGATCCACTGTACTAATTCCCTTCATAATTTTAAACACTTCAATCATGTCACCTCTTAATCTTCTTTTGCTTAAACTGTATAGGCTTAGCTCTTTTAATCGTTCCTCATAATTCAACCCCTGTAGCCCTGGAATCAGCCTAGTCGCACTTCTCTGGACCTTTTCTATTGCTGCTATGTCCTTTTTGTAGCCTGGAGACCAAAAATGCAAACAGTACTCCAGATGAAGCCTCACCGGTGCATTATAAAGATTGAGCATAACCTCCTTGGACTTGTACTCCACACATTGTGCTATATAACCGAACATTCTGTTTACTTTCTTAATGGTTTCTGAACACGGTCTGGAAGTCGATAACTTAGAGTCCACTATGATTCCTAAATCCTTCTCATAAGGTGTACTCTCGATTTTCCGACCTCCCATTGTGTGTTCAAACCTAACATTTTTACTTCCTATGTGTAATACTTTACATTTCTTCTTCTTCTTTCGGCTGCTCCCGTTATGGGTCGCCACAGTGGATCATCTTCTTCCATATCTTTCTGTCCTCTGCATCTTGTTCTGTTACACCCATCACCTGCATGTTCTCTCTCACTACATCCATAAACCTTCTCTTAGGCCTTCCTCTTTTTCTATTACCTGGCAGCTCAATCCTTAGCATCCTTCTCCCAATTACTCAGCATCTCTCCTCTGTATATGTCCAAACCAGCGCAATCTCATCTCTCTGACTTTGTCTCCCAACCATCCAAATTGAGCTGATCCTCTAATGTGCTCATTTCGAATCCTATCCATCCTTGTCACACCCAGTGCAAATCTTAGCATCTTTAACTCTGCCACCTCCAGCTCTGTCTTCTGCTTTCTGGTCAGTGCCACCATCTCCAACCCATATAACATAGCTGGTCTCACTACTGTCCTGTAGACCTTCCCTTTCACTCTTGCTGATATCTGTCTATCACAAATCACTCCTGACACTCTTCTCCACCCATTCCACCCTGCCTGCACTCTCTTTTTCACCTCTCTTGTACAATCCCCATTACTCTGTACTGTTGATCCCAAGTATTTAAACTCATCCACCTTCACCAACTCTACTCCCTGCATCCTCACCATTCCACTGACCTCCCTCTCATTTACACACATGTATTCTGTCTTGTTCCTACTGACCTTCATTCCTCTCCTCTCTAGAGCATATCTCCACCTCTCCAGGGTCTCCTCAACCTGCTCCCTACTTCATGCTGTGGCTCATCAATTTTATTCTCCTGTATTTACTGCAGTCCTGCACATCCCTCTTATTCTTAAATATCGGCACCAGTACACTTCTTCTGCACTCCTCAGGCATCCTCTCACTTTCCAAGATTCCATTAAACAATCTGGTTAGAAACTCCACTGCCATCTCTCCTGAACACCTCCATGCTTCCACAAGTATGTCATCTGGACCAACGGCTTTTCCATTCTTCATCCTCTTCATAGCTGTCCTTACTTCCTCTTTGCTAAACCGTTGCACTTCCTTATTCACTATCTCCACATCATCCAACCTTTTCTCTCTCTCATTCTCTTCATTTATAAGCCTTTCAAAGTACTCTTTCCATCTGCTCTCACACTCTCCTTGCTTGTGAGTACATTTCCATCTTTATCCTTTATTACCCTAACCTGATGCACATCTTTCCCAGCTTGGTCCCTCTGTCTATCTAATCAGTACAGGTCATTTTCTCCCTCCTTAGTGTCCAACCTCACATACAACTCATCATACGCCTTTTCTTTAGCCTTCACCACCTCTCTCTTCACCTTGCGCCTTATCTCCTTGTATTCTTGTCTACTTTCTGCATTTCTCTGTCTATCCCAATTCTTCTTTGCCATCCTCTTTCTCTGTATACTCTGCTGTACTTCCCCATTCCACCACCAGGTTTTCTTTTCCTCCTTCCTCTCTCCAGATGTCACGTCAAGCACCCTTTTTGCTGTCACCCTTACTATATCTGCTGTAGTTTCCCAAATATCTGGTAATTCTTCACTACCACCCAGTGCATGTCTCACCTCCTCCCTAAACTCAACCTTCCAGTCTTCCTTTTTCAACTTGGAGCAACTTTCAGTGGAGCAGGACAGTGACAGCAGTCTGTCGCTGAAGCTGCTCCTCTGTCTGGAGATGACACTGTTTAGTGGATGCAGTGGATTCTCAATAAGAGCCTTTTGAGCGCCCGTCACTCTGCCACGGATGTCAAACTGTCCAGCTCCATGCTTACAATAGAGCCTGCCTTCCTCACCAGTTTGTCCAGGCGTGAGGCGTCCTTCTTCTTTATGCTGCCTCCCGAGCACACCACTGCGTAGAAGAGCGCACTCGCCACAACCGTCTGATCTGCAGCATCTTATTGCAGATGTTGAAGGACGCCAGTCTTCTAAGGAAGTATAGCTGGCTCTGTCCTCTCTTGCACAGAGAATCAGTATTGGCAGTCCTGTCCAATTTATCATCCAGCTGCACTCCCAGGTATTTATAGGTCTGCACCCTCTGCACACAGTCACCTCTGATGATCACGGGGTCCAGGCCTCCTAAAATCCACCACCAGCTCCTTGGTTTTGCTGGTGTTCAGGTGTAAGTAGTTTGAGTCGCACCATTTAACAAAGTCCTTGATGAGGTTCCTATACTCCTCCTCCTGCCCACTCCTGATGCAGCTCACGACAGCAGTGTCGTCAGCGAACTTTTGCACGTGGCAGGACTCCGAGTTATATTGGAAGTCCGATGTATATAGGCTGAACAGGACCAGAGAAAGTACAGTCCCCTGTGGCGCTCCTGTGTTGCTGACCACAATGTCAGACCTGCAGTTCCCGAGACGCACATACTGAGGTCTGTTTGTAAGATAGTTCACAATCCATGCCACTAGGTATGAATCTACTCCCATCTCTGTCAGCTTGTCCCTAAGGAGCAGAGGTTGGATGGTGCTGAAGGCGCTAGAGAAGTCTAGAAACATAATTCTTACAGCACCACTGCCTCTGTCCAAGTGGGAGAGTGATCGGTGTAGCATATAGATGATGGCATCCTCTGATCCCACCTTCTCCTGGTATGCAAACTGCAGAGGGTCGAGGGCGTGACGGACCTGTGGCCTCAGGTGGTGAAGCAGCAGCCGCTCCATGGTCTTCATCACATGTGACGTCATAACGACAGGCCGGAAGTCGTTCAGCTCACTAGGACGTGATACCTTTGGGACTGGGGTGATACAAGATGTTTTCCAAAGCCTCGGGACTCTCCCCTGTTCCAGGCTCAGGTTGAAGATGCGCGGTAGAGGACTCCCCAGCTCCAGCGCACAGACCTTCAGCAGTCGTGGCGATACTCCATCTGGACCTGCTGCTTTGCTGGCACGAAGTCTCCTCAGCTCTTTGCTCACCTGTGCTGCTGTAATTGTGGGTGGGGATGTCTCTCCTATGCTGGTATCAGCAGAAGGATGGGTGGAGGGTGTAGTACTCCGGGGTGAGAGTGGGTTAGGGTGGTCAAACCTGTTAAAGAAGATGTTCATTTGGTTTGCTCTCTTCACGTCTCTCTCGATGGTGGCACCCCGCTTCGAGCTGCAGCCAGTGATGATCTTCATCCCATCTCACACTTCATTCATGCTGTTATTCTGCAACTTCTGCTCCAGCTTTCTCCTGTACTGCTCCTTTGCTGCCCTGAGCTGGACTCCGAGTTCCTTCTGCATGCGCTTGAGCTCATGCTGATCTCTGCCTTTAAAAGCCCTTTTCTTCTGGTTCAAAAGGCCCTTGATGTCACTTGTAATCCATGGCTTGTTGTTAGCATGGGGCGTACAGTTCTTACTGGAACTACAATGTTCATACAGAAGTTGATGTAGTCAGTAGTGCAGTCAACAACCTCCTCAATGTTCTCACTATGTGATCCCTGCAGGATATCCCAGTTTGTAGTTTCAAAACAGTCCCTCAGAGCCTTCTCTGCCTCCGGGGACCACTTCCTGAATGAGCGTGTGGTTGCAGGTAGCTCCCTCACTCTTGGTTTTTAGTGAGGCTGAAGCAGAACCAGGTTTTGATCTGCTTTCCCAAGCGTAGGCAGCGGGGTGGCGCTGTATGCGTCTTTAACGTTTGCATACAGTAAGTAAATAGTCTTATTTCCCCGGGTGTTACAGTCCACATACTGGGAGAAGGCAGGTAATGTTTTGTCCAGCGTCACATGGTTAAAGTCTCCAGCGATTAGCACAAGCGCCTCAGGGTGCTGCGTTTGTAAATTAGCAACAGCAGAATGGATGATGTCACTCGCTATCTCCATGTCCGCCCGAGGAGGGATGTAAACAATAACAACAATGACGTGTCCAAACTCTCTGGGCAAGTAGACTTACGGCCAACAGTTCGATGTCCCTGCAGCAAGTGGAGACTTTGACGTTTACATGTCCAGAGTTACACCACTTTGTATTGACATAGAGAGCGAGTCCTCCTCCTTTCCGCTTCCCACAGGTACTTGCGTCTCTGTCCGTTCTAACTGTGCTAAACCCGGGTAGCTCCACGTTAGCATCTGGGATGGTAGTTGTTAGCCACGTTTCACAAAAGCACAACAAACTGCATTCTCTGTAGGTTCTGACATTTTTCACCAGCGCTGCCAGTTCGTCGGTCTTATTTGGTAGTAAGTTCACATTTCCCAGGATCACAGAAGGCACCGAAGGCTTAAAATGCCACTTTCTCGCAAGCCGCTTCATTTTTAGCTTAGTGCCGGCTCTGCTGCCATGATACCGCCTTCTTACCTCTTCGGGTAAGTAGGGAACCACACCGACACTGGCATTTGTTCTTAGCGCTTGAAGTTGACTTTGTTGGTGTTTGACCATTTTCATTTGGATTTCCTGGTTAAAAAGTTTCAGCTCTTGTTCATAGATTTTCCTTTTCATTTAGCAGACTGTTTTGCCAATTAATCCGAGAACATTTTGTTTGTTTATTTAATATTTAGTTTGATTTTAGTATTCTTTGATGATTTCATTCATTAGTTTTTAATGTTTTACGTTGTAGTTAGCATATTTTGAATTTTTGCTTTGATTTTTATTTGTTGTATAATAGTTCTATTTATTTTGGCAAGGGGTTTTGGTAGTTCCTCTCTCCCATTTTGGTCTTTACACTTTTAGGCCTTTTTTGAGAATTTTGAAGTCTTATCACCTGCATCACAACACACTGTCACACACATTCCTACAGTCAACTGTTTTATTTTTTCCCACATTCTGAAATGCTCTAAAAACAATTTTTTAATTGTAAAAAAATCCAGTTTGATTGCTTGATGGATATGGGACTAGTGGTCTTTTATATGTAGAGGTTTCCCCTGGAGTGTTGCATGTGGTTTTGATCTCCATTTTGCAAAAAGTGCTAGTAAAACTCAAGAGACATGCTACTGGACTGATTCTGGGACTGATGGGTATGAGCTATGGAGAAAGACTGAATGAATTAACTCTTTTCTGATTAAGCTGTTATGACACAGGCAAAATGTAAAAATTACTTGCTTTAAGTAAAATATCCTTAATGTGTTTATTGTTAAAGTGGAACATTTTGAACATCAGAGAATATTTGAGCATAATTACTTTAGTTTTATTAAGCATCTATAATTATTTTATAATTTTATATATATAATTATTTTATAATTATTATATTTTATTATAGTTTTGTTTTACAGCAATGACATCTTGTTTTTTTATATGGTGCTTCACTCAGTTGTTAGGGGTATGACTCGGAAACTTGACTAGCGTGATGTCATGACCTCAGCACTTTAAAGAGCCAGCGCAGCATTACTGACGCATCCGAGATTGTGAATAGTGATTCAGAGTGCATTGGTGTGTTTTTTTAGAGTTATAAAGGTTAAGAATACTTTGCCATCTTTTTGTTTTGCCTTCTCCTTTTGGTATATGATTGTAGGCTCCTCTAGTTTCAACCAAAGCTTTGTTTATTATCCATCTCTTGATTTTTTTCTTGCCAGTTCAATTTTAATTATTCTTATGTTCATCACAAGTTTTAGTTTAAAACAGGAGAAACTACGTTAAGGGGATGATCATTTAAAATGACCACATAAAATTAAAAAGTTAGCGGAGTGTCACTTTGGTGAGTGCTGGACATTTAAAACGTTCAAATTTTAACTTTGTCCCTCTTTGCATGTTGCATCTTTACTCTCCATTAGTCCATGAAGGTTTTATTCTCACATTACTCAAGATTTCATCCCAAATCCTAAATGTGTGGTTGTTAGGTTAATTGGTACTTCTGGACTGATTTAGATGGAGCGAGTTTTCCTTGTAATGGCCTGGCACCTGTCCATGATCCATTTCTGCCTTGTGCCCAGTGTTCCTAGGTTTTGATCCATCCTTTGCCACCCGATGGCCTGTCCAGGTCTGTTTTTTTTACTTTGTCCCAAATGTTGCAGGGATATGCTATAGGTCCCCATGACCCCAAGATGGGTTATGCAGGTTTGAGAATGTTGTGTTGTGATGAATCCAATCCTAAACTAGATTAACTGGTCTCAGAAAAAAGGTGGATGTGTTTGGATTCATAATATAATAGAAGAAAGTTCAAGAATAGTAAAAGAAATAACACACTGTGACATGTAACACTCAACAGGAAAAATTATGAAATATGTATAGGGGTAAATAAGTATAATTCAGCAGGTATCCTACAAAGGCATCTTACTCTGTAATGATAATTATAAAATTATTTTAATGAAGGACACGGCCATTGCACAAACACAAAATGTGTATATTTACAAAAGACCAAGTGTAATGGAGTTTGAGTTCTCACCCTGTTTTTCTTTTCCCCTCTTTACAACTAAATGTTTAATAAGTAAATTGATTTTATGTTATGAGGCGGCACTGTGGTGCAGTGGTAGTGCTGCTGCCTTGCAGTTAGGAGATTCGGGTTCACTTCCCGGGTCCTCCCTGCGTGAAGTTTGCATGTTCTCCCCGTGTCTGCGTGGGTTTCCTCTGAGTGCTCTGGTTTACTCCCATAGCCCAAAGACATGCAGGTTAGGTGCACTGGCAATCCTAAATTGTCCCTAGTGTGTGCTTGGTGTGTGCCCTGCGGTTGGCTGGCGTCCTGTCCAGGGTTTGTTTCCTGCCTTGTGTTGGCTGGGATTGGCTCCAGCAGACCCCCGTGACCCTGTAGTTAGGATATAGCTGGATGGATGGATTTTATGTTATTATAACAATTGTGTTTATACTGTATCTTTTCTCCTAACTGTAGCAACTAATTTAGAAACTCATTTTTTAATATTTAAGTTGATGTACATCTTTTTACTGTGAGTAGTAGTGTTAATTGGCAAAGTGTTTCTCGCAGTGACTGTGCTTTGTTCACTGGTGATCTTGTTCACCAAATATTTTCCTGGAAATTTGTTGTGAAGCTGGCTTGGGCAAACGTTTTTTTTTGAAGCACCCTTTGAGGCTTTGTGAGGCTAGTGTGGTGTCAAGAGCTGCAGCAACCATGTTCAGAACTCTCATGCATGCCTACTGTAAGATCGTTGCTAACATGGCCATAGCTGGGATGCAAGCAAAGAGAAAAAAAATGTAATTTCAGTTAATGAGATGTGCTGATACCCCCACCATCACTGAAGCACTTGATAGTGTTATGCAAATTTTTTCTCGCCCTCTAACTGCACTAGTCACTTCCACTTGTGGTCGTTTCACCCCCCATTTGCTGTTCATTTGCTGTGTGTGGGTCATCAGTGAACTTAAAAAGGTAAACATGGGTCCCAAAGCTGCAGAGATTGAGAAATGCTACCATATTTATATCCCGCATTTGTTTAAAAAAAGCAAAACAAAAAATTTGCAGTGTTATGAGTACTGCCACCGGAGAAGTGATCCCTGTGCACCGCCATTGCATAGCTAATTATGCATTCAAATTAGCATGTGCCAAGCAACAAATTCAAAACAAACCTTAAGGGATTCCTCCCCACTCCCATCATCAGAAAACACAGGACACGCTTTGAAATAATAATAATAGAACCTTTATTACTATTAACAAGGTGGTGCTTTATTCTTGACAAGAGAAGAAAGTGCAAAGATACTTGGGAAACAAAAAAGACATTCCAACTGCATTTGGAGTCACGACTTTAAACACTGGAACTAGCCGACCTGTCACATTTGCTTCATGGCATGGCCAATGTGCGCACTAAGATTGGAACTCTGTGAACACAATGATCTATATTTTGTTTATTTATTGCTAGCTTATGGGCGTTTGCTGTGTTTTATTCATGGTATTTGTTCCATCTGCATTTTTGTTTTCTGAGGTACGTTGGAGTAGTGGTTAGAACTGCTGTCTCACATCTCACATTACATGTTTGGTCCAGCATAGTTGCAAAACTTTTGCCTAGCCATCAGGGACACTTAAAAGGCCATTGCACCATTATAACTGACTCAAAAATAGTTCAGTTCCTCCGTCCCTATTGACATCAATTTACCAAACTTGAGGTGAAGCAAATTAAATGGGGTTCGTGCATCACTAGTCAGCAGTATATAGTATATCCATTTCTATTTCCAAAGGCTTCACTCAGGAATTCCCACTTGTCTTTCACAATAATAATTGTGTACTAATCGTTTGTATAAGAACACTGCTGAATCTCAACAGAAAAAGTCTTCAAATGCGTGTAAAGTGATGCATGCTGGTATTGCTTTTATTATTGGCAAACTGTCTTTTACGATGTTCAGCTAAACTATATAGCAGCTCATTTTCCCTTTCCAATAATTAGTTTGTCTTTGTGTGAGTAAATAGCATTACAAGAAGAAGAAGATTTATGTTATGTTAGCTGCTCCAGAAGTTGGAAAGTCTTTGATGTATAATGTTTTAATTGGATGATATAAGGAAAATACCACATTTTCCACAACTTCAAACTGTTCACTGAGCGAAACAGCATGCATCTCTGTACTTGCCTCAGTAAATTAGGCCTGCTAACTGAAAAAAATATCAATGGGCAGTAGCGGATTCTCTCCTACTTTGTGTCATGGCTGCAGAGCACAGCCTTTTGTCGTAGTGGCAGGCCAGATTTACATTTGTGTTACTCATCTCACAGAGCTAGAAGGGTTCACATGAGGACAATGTAAATGACTCAGTCTGGCTCACAGAAAAGAAACTCCAAATAGGAAACCAAAAAAGGGAGAGTTCAGTGCATTTCATTTAGATGCAATTGTCCATAGACATCTTTATTTCAAAAATAGAATATGAGGCACACAGACTTCTTTATTGCTTTAATTACTTACATGTTCAGGATGCCCAAAGTTGACCGCTTTTAATGATGAAGACTTTTAACTTACAGTAAATTGAGCTGAAGATTTAAATTCCAAAAAAAAAAAAAAAACATAGCCTTTTGTCTCCTTTTCTTTTTTTGTAGGAAGCTGATGAATGTTCTCAACAAACATCTCACAATGCAGGAACTACCTTGGATGGGATATGTGCCCATCACCCTTTATAGGAAAAGGGCATACTCACTGGTACAGCAGCAACTAAAAATCGTCAAGTAACCTTCTGCGCAGGTAAACTGCAATTTTAGGAAACCCACACAAACCTTTGAAAATCACCAGCTGGGCCCAAGTTACGTGAGGTGGCACACTGCACCTCTGTGTTCATGCGTCATTATTGAAATGATTACATTAATTACATATTGCATTACTTTGATACTCATAGATCTGAGAGTTATGCTGAATCAAACAATGTAACACCCAAAGAGTATAGTCACACAGTGTCTCTAAAGTGGCCCAGTATGGTAAGTCTTTGTGTGTCTACCATGCCCCACATCCTTTACTGCCTGGATAAGGTTCATCTTCCCATACTGGAAAAGTGCATGTAAATAACAGATCATGGCTGTTGATGAGACTGGTGAGTCCTGTTAAAATCCCTCATGTCAACCAGCACCATTATGCCACAATATCATATTTTATGTATGATAATATACATAAAAACATATATTACAATTGATTAATCACGTCAGATATCCCAGTGTAAGAACTGTATTTGGATATGTTGATATTGTATTTTTTGAATATTCTCACTGTTGTAGTTACATGATTTTTATATGCTGTTTTTTGATTTTTGTTTTAATCGTGTGTTGGACTGGCTAACCATTTTTGTTTCTTTTCTCAAAGTTTATTTTTTTGTATTTTGTTTTGTTTCATTCTTTTGTTTATGCGATTCAGAAGATGTCACGTGACCACAATCGGCACATTCGTGATGTAAGCAGTAGCGATGCTGTAAGTATAGCGGCAGTTCATTGTTTTGGTGTCCCTCACTTGGATAATCTTTAAAAGATTTTTTATCAGTAGCTAGTTTACAATTTAAGTAGTTCACGTGCTAGATTTTATTTTGGTTTTTGATCTCCTTCCCACTTTCATTTTGATTTTTGTTTTGCCCCAATGCTTTGTTCAGTTCTGTTTGTTTTTTGATCTCCCAGTTTCAACCTGGAATGGCCCTAACTGTGATTCTCGTCTCATGTTTTAATCTTCTGGTCTTTTCTTGTCTCTCACAATAATCCTTTGAGACACAGTGTAGTGACACTTACTTAATAGCAGTACTGAAGAAATTTTTTTATTCTGCCTGTTCCATGACTTAAAAAGAAATCTGAAAAATGATCTGGCAATTTACATAAAAATAAAATATTTATTTATACAGTGTAATATATAAGAAATGTTATTGTACTGAAAATGTGCAGAATTAATCCCACACAGTTGAGGCCGTCAGATCCTGAATGCAAATTAAATGCCTGACTACCGTTTGGCCATGAACACCTCATAGTTAGTCTTATTATTGTTGTTATTTCAGTAATTCACAGTGTCTTTATTTTCAACAAATCAGGTGTTCTTACACCTTTTTCCTAGCCCAGGAATCTGATTCTGCAGTCAATGTTTTGTACATTACATTTATTTTAGCTTTTGTAATTATATTTGGTCAACTTCTGCCACCATTTTGTTTCCACCATAGTTGCCGTTGTGGTTAGGGTGGTGTCCTCAGAGCTGAGAAATTAGTTCACTCGTTTGTTTTCAGTCGACTAAATTACTGTAACACAATCCTCTCAGGACTACCCAAAAAAGACATAAATCGTTTACAACTAGTGCAGAATGCAGCTGCTAGAATCCTAACCAGGAAAAGAAAATCCGAGCACATTTCTCCAGTTTTGATGTCACTACACTGGTTACCTGTGTCATTCAGGATTGACTTTAAAATTCTGCTTATGATTTATAAAGCCTTAAATAATCTCGCTCCATCTTATATATCGGAATGTCTGACGTCTTATATTCCAAATTGCAACCTCAGATCCTCAACTGAGTGTCTCCTTAGAATTCCTAGAGCAAAACTTAAAAGAAGTGGTGAGGCGGCCTTCTGCTGTTATGCACCTAAAATCTGGAATAGCCTGCCAGTAGGAATTCGCCAGGCTAATACAGTGGAGCACTTTAAAAAACTGCTGAAAACACATTACTTTAACATGGCCTTCTCATAACTTCACTTTAATTTAATCCTGATACTCTGTATATCCAATTCATTATAATAACTATTCATGGTGGCTCTAAAATCTGTACTAACCCCTACTCTCTCTTCTGTTTCCTTTTCCGATGTCCTTTTGGTGGTGGCCACCATCTACTCAAAGCACCGTGATGTTCCAACAGTGATGGACTAAAAGCCAGAAGTCTGCATGACTATCATCATCAAGTCCTTCCGTGAGAACCCTAAATACAAAGAGGACTGATCATTTATGTTAGAATGCCCAGAGGGGACTGGGTGGTCTCGTGGCCTGGAACCCCTGCAGATTTTATTTTATTCTCCAGCCGTCTGGAGTTTTTTTTTTTTATTTTTTCTGTCCTCCCTGGCCATCGGACCTTACTCTAATTCTATGTTAACTAATGTTGTCTTATTTTAATTTCTTATTTTGTCCTTTATTTTTCTTTTCTTCACTATGTAAAGCACTTTGAGCTACTTTTTTGTATGAACATGTGCTATATAAATAAATGTTGTTGTTGTTGTTGTTAACTGATGATGCAACAGGTTTAAAAGGTCATGGAGAGAAGTGTTTCCTATTTGAATCTGCGCATAATAAAACCCTTTTTCAAACTTGTTTTGAACTCTTCTCAAAACTGTATTTCAATCATTTCTTTCTGGCTTTGATTCGTGCTTAGTATTGACTTTGATTCTCATCTGTCATTTTGGCTCTGGTTGAAGAAGCGTTAAGAGACTTCCTGGTTTCAGCGACTTTTTGAATAAATCTTTCTTCCTGGTCATGTTCATAAAGTTCTCCTTGTTTGTGTGCCTAGCATAATGATCATCATAATGTGTTCCTTAGCAAATGTTTTACTGCTGATTGCTGCTCAAATTGAAGTGATCCTTGTAGTGCTATTTAAGAATATTCTTTTATTACCTCCAGAACCAACCCTGAATTAATACACAATAGTTGTTTCTATCTTGACTATGATTTTGGTGTAACACTGTTTTGTGCAAAACATCTTAATACTCTTATCTTTTTTACAAATCTATAATGAAAATGTCTCCATTACTTTGTCATGATTCTTATAATTTTCTTCCCAAAGGATGGCCTTTCTACAAAATGAATTATCAGAACCAGAACATCAAAATGTTGCTGCCAGACAACATGACTACATAGAGTACAGTCAACTCTCTGCTTGTGGACTAAATTAGCTTCCTCTTAGTTTCAGAATAATTTTCAAGAGTTTATTACTCACCTAGTGCTGAGTATGGACTGTCAGCTTGCTGAAATATGTGTCTAGATTGAGTATGTTATTTTTATGAGAATGGAGATCCTCTGCTGACAGCCTGGTTATGCTTTGCTGTCCTGCAACAGCTTTTCTCATACACCCTAAAGATGTGTGTTACATTGATTTGTTAATCTAAATCGACCATGTTAAGACCAGGCACCTGGGACCACAAAGTAACCCTTTGGACTTCCAGAACACCAGAAAATGAAAATTATTGGGGTGTCCTTCAAAATAAAACTTAAAAACATTCTGTAGTGTTATAAATCACTCAGTCCCCATTACAATATGTCCTTGTACACACCAAACACACTAGCAGCTGACAGACAGCCTTTCACAGACAGGGTGGGAAGTCTTTGCAGGGTGAGCAGTAGATAGAGATAGATAGATAGATAGATAGATAGATAGATAGATAGATAGATAGATAGATAGATAGATAGATAGATAGATAGATAGATAGATAGATAGATAGATAGATAGATAGATAGATAGATACTTTATTAATCCCAAGGGGAAATTCACATACTCCAGCAGCAGCATACCGATAAAGAACAATATTAAATTATTAAATTAAATTAAAGAGTGATAACAATGCAGGTATACAGACAGACAGTAACTTTGTATAATTTTAACGTTTACCCCCCCGGGTGGAATTGAAAAGTCGCATAGTGTGGGGGAGGAACGATCTCCTCAGTCTGTCAGTGGAGCAGGACATTGACAGCAGTCTGAAGCATCCAACCAGCAGTGAATGGAACTGTGTCCGCTGACAAGCCTTGAAAGGATTTGAAAAAATTGGAAAAGTTTAAATAGTATCCTCATGTAACTGTTAATGCTTGCCTTGGTCCCATTAATGCTCAAGGGTGTTGACAGTAGATAGCAAAAAAATGTTGGTGGTTTCTGACACTGTAATACTGAGAGTGTTCATGTTGCAGGGGAAGACTAGTTTACACTTGACATGATATACTTCTGCCTGCCATGCTCTTAACGTCTATGGCAGGGTGGTGAATTGGTTCATGGCACATAATAACTCCATCTTGAATGATGAAATAGATATTTGCACGCACCCCTAGAACACGCGTTCGCTCCTCTTAAACGGTGATACAATGGGAAACAAATACAGTTTTTTACCTCCTCTTTGCTCGATTAGCTGCTGGCTTGCTACTGCTGCTGGCCGTGCCGCATGATCTCCTTTTCGTGCAGTGCTTCAAACATTTAAAAGCCTGTACAACAGCTGTCCTTTTGTCTTATTGCCTTGTCTCCCCTCTCCCCCAGACATCCTCTGCTTTATTCTTTATGCTTTATTAGTCCTTCCAGTACCACTGTTTACAAATAAAGTTTGTTTCTTGAAAACCCGGAATGAATATGTGCAACTGTATAACCCAAGTGTGACAAGATCTCATGAAAAGTGGCTGTCCTGCGTAATGCAGGTTAGATGTACAAGGTGACGTGGCTTTTACAGATTGCAAACTCCTGTATAAAGCAGTTTGTCAGCGTAAGATCTGCATATCCTAACTAATAACACTCTCAATGGCTCATTTATTGTATTCCCTGTAGTAGCAGAGTAAGATTTACGTGTTCCCTTTGACTCTTTGAGCACTAACAATCAGGCCTGCTTTGTCCTGATCAAGGTCTCGGAAGGTGCTGGAGCCTAACACTAACACTATGGGGTATTTTACACACTACATGGGTTTATTAGAGTGGGTGTGTGCATCAGTGATGTACTGGTCTCCAGTCCGGGTCAACTTCCCAGCTTGCACCTGATACTGAAGGGACAGGATGTTTCACTTTTTAAGCACCAGAAAAAAAGGGTTGGGATAATCAATAAAAGAACAGCAGGAGCCCAATTCTCCTTTTTCATATTTAACTTTAAATGAAATAACATAGCCTTTAGTTCATGTTCTTCTTTTTTTGACCAAATTTAGATGAAAATAAATGTTTTGAATGCAGTTTTTGTGCAGTAATACATTTATAGGCATATTAATGTTTAACTGGTCATTTACTACAGAAGACAAATATTTTATGCACTATGGGGATCCCAAACAGCTTTCCAGAATTTTCTTTAATCATTGCACATAGTTTGTGCATCATAAAGCATGGACTGATTTTATCTGTATGCATTTACAAACTTTACAAGATTAAAAAAAAAACTGTGAGGACTAGAAAAAGTGAAACTAGAGTAAACAAGATAATAAGGGAAAAGTAAATAAAAGTTAACTATTATAAATATTGTCCAAAACGACCTTTGTACTATAAATCTACTGCACACAGCACATAATTTGGCTTTGAAAAGAAAGGCTGAGAGTGAAAGAACAGGGAACATACTGTAAGGGGAGGAAAGATAAAAACAAAACTAGAGAGCCACAAATACAAAACACAAAATAGTTCTTAGAGATAAGCAAACTATTTACTTGTGCTTAGTGGTTTGCATTCAGTTCAAACATTTAGTCCCCTGACATCGCCTGGGATGCTTAAAATTTTATAATTGAGGTTATGTGCCATAGATCTCCATTTTTAGAGCCTTCACAGACAGGCCAGGATCCACCCCAGATGGAACGATGTAGCACCATGGTGGAGATACCCACATTCCATCTTACTGCTATTTAGTTAAACATGATATTTGGGAAAATAAAACTTGAAATACTTGAAGAGAAAAGCAGTGACAAAATAGGTAAAGACACAAAAACTTCACACAGCCTTTAAATGGATTGAGAGAAGAATCCAAACCATTGGAGTTGTGAAGCAGAAACTGGACCGCCATGTGTCCATGACATGTGTTATATCCAGTACTAGCAAAATACCCACGCTTCACAGCGGCGAAGTACTGCTTTAAAATTTTTATTAAGAAGAAAAGTAAACCTTTTTAAAAGGAGGGAAAATATACCAATAATTATTTGTTAAGGATCTCTTTGTATACCACATTGTCAGTTTGGCCCTCCGGTTGTAATATGACCAAGCTGTGCGCTGAGCTTACTCTTGAGCATGCAACGTATAGTTGGCCATGTGAAAAACAATCTTGCTTCAAATCAATGCCAACCTTTTGTAGAGTCTGTCCCTGAGACTTATTAATTGTTATTGCGAAGCAGAGCCTTACTGGAAATTGGAGGCGTTTGAATTGAAATGGGTTTCATCAATAACTTCGCATCCAGCTTTTGAGAGTTTAAACATTCATAAACATCAAAGTGTCCACTACTCAAATCGTCACCTGTGACTCTAAGATGTTTAAGACACATTGGCAGTTGTCCAAAGGTGTAAAATATTTGGCCATTTCGGTACACTTGAAAGCGAAAACCGAAGAATTCAGCGGCAGCCATCAACTCACATGCAGAACCATAGGTGAAGGGCTTAAGCATTTCACTCTTATAGTGCTCCTGTGTAGTATAATTATCAGTCCACACCTTGAACCTGTCCCAGTCATTCAATACATAAGACACAATGTTCCACCAGATATCAAGAGTGAGCCTGGTATGGCCGTGCAATATGTAACACAGAGAATGGAAAAGTCAGTTGCCATCTCTGGGCATGGAAACCACTCGGTAGGTGACAGTTCTTTGATCGATGATGATCACCTCGATAGACATGTTAATGGGGGTATGGTTGGAACGATAAAGGAAATGGGTACCTGAACAATGTAAACGAAGTCTAAATACCTACACAATAACTATAATCATAATAAACAAACAATAAAACAGTGGAGAAGCCGTGGATTAAATAAAAAGGCTGCAGTTATCAGCAGGGAGACGTGAATACCGTGGCGAAGCAGGGAAGGGAATGAAGAGACCGGAGCGACGGACAGCGTTATATAGGCAGGCAGCCAACTACATGGGAGGCGTGGGGATGGGGGACCCAACGCCGCCTCACACAGCAACCGAGCTGCAGGCTATGGACGTATATATGTACGTAAGTAGGATTCAGTTAGCGCTGGGAACCCGCGTACCAAATTTCTTGAAGATGGACCAATAACTAATAAAGACCGTTGGAAAGTTCAATATGGCGGCCGACAGTGGCGTCATACCACCGAAATAAGTACGTACATCGGTTTCGGTTAGCGCAGGGAAGCCGCCTACCAAATTTCGTGAAGATGGGGCCATAAATAAGAAAGTTTAACATGGTGGACGTTGTCGACCGTTATGACCGTTACGCGTAGAATTTCGAAATGAAACCTGCTTAACTTTTGTAAGAAAGCTGTAAGAAATGAGCCTGCCAAATTTCAGCCTTCTACCTACACGGGAAGTTGGAGAATTAGTGATGAGAGAGTCAGTGAGTCAGTGAGGGCTTTGCCTTTTATTAGTATACAGTAGATAGAGGAATAATGTATACTTTAGCTCACAATACAGCTCAAGGAAAAAATATGTTTTAAAAAGGTGCTCAACGCAATATTAGAATGAATGTGAAGAAAAAAAACTTGTCTAGTCTTTCATTTTATCAATGAGTAAATTCGTCTTGTGATGTGAAAATGTGTGTGTAACATATTCTACATTTTCTGTGTGAAATACTTCAGGAATTAAAATGTGTGATTGCATTGTATTCACACCCGTTGTCGAAGCAAATTCAAAATTAGCCTTGGTGCCAAAAACTTCACACCAAGGCACTCTGTAAGTTTCAATTACAATTGTATTTAAAAGGATGTGAATACTCCTCGTTGAAACATCGAGATGTTTGGGTGTGCAAAATCTGTTTAACATTTTTTTTTAAATTCCCTTGGAGCAATTTCAGGGACTGTCATTTGGAAAGTACACTTTGTGACAATAATTTTTATTCTATGCTGCCGAGTACTGCTCAAGTCCCCCAAACATTACCAAAGGTGAAGCATTGACTTCGAGGACAAATAGACATATCTGTAGATATACAGCCATGTGAAAAACAGAATATTTAAGCTCTTATGTGTTATGTTTAAGTCACAATCAATATCCTGGCTTACATTTAAATTCCTTTTTTATGTAGTTTTTGTTCATTGTTTGGTGCTTTCTTTGTTACCATTTATGTTAATGTCCTGATTTATGTTTATTATTTGTATAGTTATATGTTTTTGCTTATTTTTTTGGTTTCTATGTGTGGATGCTTGTTCTGCCATGTTCTTTGTGTTTTGTGGGTGATTCCCGGAGAGGCGGGGCCACCTGTCAATCTCCATTGCTCCTACCCTATAAAGGCTCATGGGAATTGTAATCCCTGTATGATACATTGTATGCACTTGGTGTTGGTGAGTTCTCCTCTTTATTATTGTTGTTTTGTTGGATTTTCTGGCTATTCAACATTTTCTGGGCACAGCTTAAGGATTTTGACTTCTGATTGACTTATTGGGAATTGGTTACTGTATCAGGGGTGTTGAACTCCAGGCCTGGAGCACCGCAGTGGCTGCAGGTTTTCATTCTAACCCTTTTCCTAATCAGTGTGCAGTTTTCACTGCTACTTAACTCCTTTTCCCTTCATTTTAATAGCCTTGTTTTTAAGGATTCAGTGCTCTGAATTTACTAAATAGTATCATCTCCAGACAGAAGAGCAGCTTCAGCGACAGACTGCTGTCACTGTCCTGCTCCACTGACAGATTGAGGAGATCGTTCCTCCCCCAAACTATGCGACTCTTTAATTCCACCCGGGGGGGTAAACGTTAACATTTAACATTATACATAGTTATTGTCTGTTTTTCACCTGCATTATTATCATTCTTTAATTTAATATTATTTATTGTATCAGTATGCTGCTGCTGGAGAATGTGAATTTCCCATTGGGATTAATAAAGTATCTATCTATCTATCTATCTATCTATCTATCTATCTATCTATCTATCTATCTAATCTATCTATCTATCTATCTATTAAATGACAGCCAAATAGAAATGAGATGTGAAACAAGTCAACAGATGACCAGCTAATTTCACTCGAACCAGTCTCTTAATGAGAAGACGATTCTTGCAGTTATTTAACTCCATGGCTTGTTGCTGCTCTCATTCTGCCACAGCAGACATTTCCAAAACTGTTTATTTTTCTGTTTTTTCTAAGAACACCATCAAAATGTTTTGTTGACCTGAGAGATCAACCTTACTGAGACCATCACCTTTCTTTATTTTCAGATATTGTGTGATGAGCACAGGTGAGCTGGTCATGTGGCGACTTGTTTTGTGTCTCATTGTTTGGCTGCTAATTAAGAAAAAGAGATAACTAAGGGGACTGAGTCAAGTTAATTAAAACTAAGGCAAAAGAAGTGAATTAGCAGCAAAAACTGAGGAAGATGGTTAGAATGAAAACCTGCAGCCACTCTAGTCCTCCAGGACCGGAGTTTGACACCCATGGTGTAGATTGTCTTCTTTCGCAACTCCTTTGTGCCTCATTGAGCTGTTTAAGCTGTTGTGTTTTACCTACCATTTTGCCATTTTTTTAACTTTATAAAGATTCTTTATTGCGTTTTTTTATCAAGCCGGTGGTTTACAGAGATCTTCCTCCCTATAGGTCTTTCACTTTAGTTTTGTGATATTTATTGTTTTGTTAGCTGGCCATTTTTGTGCCTTCTCCAAATGATGCAAACAGTTAATATTTGAGGCCTGGCTAAACTAAGTTAGCCTCATCAGGGCAGATCAATTCTTGTCTGCTTCTTAGCTGAATTTTGCAGGCCGTACCTATTTTGCTTTGGAGGAAGCTCCATTCATGCCATTATGTGCGTCAAGGTCACTACATAACTTTGTTATGATGTCAATCTTGTAAATAAAGGGAAAAGAATAAATATAGAGTTACTACCAAGCTAAACTGAATGAGGAAAAATCTTCAGGTTTTAAGGGAATTATAAATCTATTGCTACGGTGGAATGTGGTGATAAATCAGCTAACTGATCTACAGAATTTCTGATTTCTGTGTGTCTCAACAATAATTAAAAAACTGGAGTGTCAACAAAATCTGTTTCCCATAACGTTGCAATGGCTACTTCAAAATTTTCATAATTCAGGTATTGAAGTGATAGTGATAATTGGAAAAGCTGTTCGAAAAAACATTTTTCTTCACTAGATTGCTATAAGACTTGTGGCTTAAATTGAATATCCTGGATTATCTAATTAAATTCAATTTTCTAATGATTATAATGGAAACCCAGGTTCAAAGTTTAAATTAAGTGCATGGGCTGCTCCAGAGTGTACAGTACATGATTGTCTGTTTTGACATCAAGCATATAAATCAGTGTAGTTTACAAAGAAATGTTGTTGATTTTGTATTTTAAAGTAAACACTTTAATTCCCTAATTTAATGTCTTTTTTAGCTAAGTAAAACTACTACAATATGCAAGCTTTCGAGGCCTCTTCTTGCCTGAACACGGGGCCTGAGTTGCCTCGAAAGCTTGCATATTGTATTCTAGTTAGCCAATAAAAGGTGTCATATTGCTTGACTTCTCACTACATCCATAATGGTGGTACAACACGGTACAACACCCTAGTACTATGTCTTTTTTGAAACAGATGTTTTCACCTGGCTAACAAAAAGGTACAAAATTAAATATACAGTAGCTGAACAAGGTCAGCACAGTGGTGCAGTGGTAATGGTTCCTGTCCTGGGTCCTCCCTGCATGGAGTTTGCATGTTCTCCCCATGACTTTGTGGGTTTCTTCTGGGTGCTCCGGTTTCCTCCCACAGTCCAAAGACATGCAGGTTTGGTGGATTGGTGATGCTAAATTGGCCCTAATGTGTGTGTGTTTGTCCTACGATGGACTGGCACACTGTCCAGGGTTTGTTCCTGCCTTGCGCCCGATGCTAGCTGGGATTTGCACTAGCACACCCCCTGTGACCCTGTTCAGGACAAAGCGGTTTAGAAAATGACAACTGAACAACTCTAAAAAAAAGTCAGAATTAGCATAAGTCGCCCCAATTTGGGGTGTTCATAAGAAATGTAATGATTAATTTCATAAGGTAGAAGTACACAATAAACAAAAATTGTTGCCTCAAAGATCTGAAACATTAAAATGTGTGCTTCAGTTTAAATGTTTAAAGTCCTAATATTCTTGATTGTAATAGATTTTGTCATTTTGCACCCTCTAGAGATCCACTGAGGCCTAGTGAAGGACCAAACACAAAAAATAACAACATATCCAGTATTCATACACACTGACCTTAAGACAATCTAAAATGATAACCCACGTGCTTATGATGGAAATCTGTCATTCTAACCTCCTAGTGGCTCTTAGAAGGCTAGGACCACCAGTCAAGAACCAAAAATGATCATATTCATGATCCACAATCTTGTAATAGCATAAAACGATGCTTGAAATGCCTATGTTACCGGTCCCCATTTTTTTGAAATTTTGTGAAAAGGAGTCACATTGACCCCTCGCATCCCAATAGGAAGTGAAATCGTGGGGCTTGATGATGTGGCAAGCACAACTCCAAGTCCTTCTGATCATTTTTGCTGAAGACACCCATTGGTTAACTCTTTTATCATAATAGTGTAATTTCCTGCACAAGATATGACCTAAAAAGGGACAAAAATAAGGCCCTTGAAACCTGGCATATCTAGACATTATGTGAAGGTTTTCTCGTACCATCTCATACTGTCCTGGGTATGACATTAATCTGAATCCAGCCCAGCATGTAGGCCCTCCAACCTGCAGGGAAAAACCTCGGGGTTGGTGGCAGAATTGGTAAAACCTCACACTGATTCCATTCCATCTGAACTAGTGTGGTGCTGAGGTGTCACCCGTTGCATGGCTGCACTCAGGTCCTAATCTGGATCCTGAGTTGGTTTGTCGTGTGGTGGGTGCGGTAATGCGTTGTATCAGCGTGTGCTCCTAACCTCCTCCTCCTCCTTTCTCGTACCAGCAAGTCAGGAGGAGCCAGACAAAATAATAACTGGCATGATTTCTAAACATTCAGTATTTCTTATGAACACACTGCTGTATTCCTTCTAGCAATGAGGTCTACAGTAGCACGTCAACTGCTGCAAACGTGTGATTGTTCTACTTCATACCTTATGGACCCATCTTGACTGTAGTATTAAGTGCTCTCCTTTTGTCCACTTCCATTTAAACCTAGTCATTTTGTGGGATTCATAGCAGGACATTAGAATCAAAGTGATTAAATGAAATCCATACTTCCACATTTGTTCATTACTTACATTTTTATTACTGTTGCACCATTTATACAATTACATAGAATTTTAATGCATCCATGTTACAATTCTCTTTTTTTATTATTTGAATCAATGAGTGGTGTGAAGGTGTCAGTGACACAGAATGGAAGAGAGACTGGAATTGCAATGAATGCAGACTTTTATTTTCCATTTCCACTTGACCGAAGACAGAACTACAGGTGCACCCAACCACAGACATGCATTAACTTGTCAAGAAAGAAAGAAAGAGAAGGAAGAGAAAGATAGGAAAAGAAATAGTCAGAGGCAGAGAGAAGGAGAGAAAGAGGGAGAGAGATAATCTAAATAGAAGGACTAAATATGATAGATATGTCAGTCCCAAGTAACTAAAAGACCCAAAACTAAAAGAGGAAAGAAAAACACAGTGACAGGGAGGAATAAAGAGAAAATACTTGCTATCAGATTGGCACTGAATAGGTGGACTTTCATTTTGTTACTTTATCTTGGAACGTGACTGTTAATGCCTATTGCAAACAGGCAAAATCATTAAAAAAATTTTTTTAGTAACACAACACAAAATAAACCCACAAGAACTGATTGCCTTAGCACTGACCCAACCGGCAGAGTCGAAAAAAATATAGCACCCATAAGGGGTGAGGTGGGACTGGCAGAGTGCATATATACGATTTGTTAGTAGCTTCTACCCCTTCTGTTTTCATTTTCAGACATCTGCAGTATGAGAGTCCAGAAATAAATGTGGAAGGAAAAAATAAAAATCAAAAATAAAAATCAAACTCCAATGACTGCTTGTAAGTACTGAAGGAATTTTCCTGGCGGAGTGCTGAAGGGATTTCCCGTTGGACGTGTACACAGAAGGGTTCAAATTAATTTTTGATCAAGTTTGTTAGTACAGCAGAAGAAAAAAAATGCAGGTGGGGTTGTTTGTATATTTGTTTTTATTTTTTATTTTTATTTTTTTTAAAAGAGGCTGTCTTTTAATCTTGAATTGCTACGGTTTGATCTTGGTTGGCAATGGGGGCCTCTTGTGCTGGAGCCACGCTCTCAATAGCTGCAGGGGTAGAACTAGGTGCTACTTCATTGGCGGGGGCCTCCTTGGGAGTGGGGGCAGAGGCAGCAGCAGGAGCCGTGTCCGTTGGCTTAGACTCTTGAGCTGGGGCTGCCTCGCTTTTAACCTCCTGGGATACTGGAGCAGCTGGGGCCTCAGGCTTCTTGGCCTGGGCCTCATCCTTGCTGGTGCTCTTGTCATCGGCTTTGCTTTCTGTCACAGGTGGTGCAGGAGCTTGGGCCTTCACCTCGGCGCTTGGCTCTGAAGCTGCACGGTCTTCCTTCGCAGGAGGTGCTGCCGCAGGGGCTTTAGCCTGCTCTTCTTGCTTAGCTGCAGGAGGCTCTGTACTTCTGGGAGCCTCAGCGTTTGCAGCCGTCTTGTCGGCCTCAGGTTTGGAAGGTTCCTCCTTAACGTCTGCCTCTTTGCTTTCCTCCTTGGTAGCATTCTGGTTGGCAACAGGCTGAGAATCGTTCTCAGTCTTTTCGGCCTTTCCTTCACTGGCATCTGCGGCTGCTGCCGGGGTCTCCTCCTTGTTGTCTTTCTGTGCCTCTCCTTCCTCTGCTGCTGCCCCTTCAGCCTTCTTGTCCTTGTCTTTAGACTTCTCGTCGTTCACACTATACCCCTTCTTCTTCTTGCTCAGCTTGCCTCCCATTTTTCTAGTGTCTAAAAGAAATGAAAACAGAAAGGCAGACATGGTCACAGAGTGATAAACACACGCCTTCATTCATTTGCAGATCTAGGCTCCTACCAACACCAATAAGGGACAGTGTACAATTTTTGAAACAATTGAATTTCACATATTTTCTAAAAAGTTACAAAAAAAAAATGACTTTTAATAAATGCAAATAATTTTTGTCATTAAACAACAGTTTTGTTTTCACTCAAATAATTTGATGCAATATATATTGGTCAGGCAATTCATATCAGATGACTTTACAATAAGAGGATGTTTTATACATTTTTGGTTTTAATGTACTGTAGCCCATTATCAGTTCAACCATTTTCTACACCCATTTATTTAAAGGAATACTTTAAATTTTATGTTATTTACCCCATGTTCTTTGTAGTGGTCGCAAGAAAATGTTTTTAATCTCATGTTTTCATATAGAAATTGCATATTGAAGATTTGAACTCAGTTGGAACCCTGTGGTGACCGGTTCTGGACAACGGCCAATGATATACAAATTGTCCATGGAAAAAAGTAGAAAAATCCTAACATAATTCATGGTGCATAATCCACATGTTCATTATCCATTCATATGGTCAAAACATGCAAGATGTGTACATTTTTGAAGACAGGATTCTTGACAAATGAGTGAAGGAGAGAGCAGGATCTTCAATTCAAACAATTAATTAAGTCTTTCCTGTTGACTTTCAATGCAGAATGTTCAAGAACTAGCTGTTAATATTTTCACAAAAGGCCCAAATATTTACCATATGAAAGGATAACGGACATTTAAATTATGCAACACGAGTTATGTGAGAATTTTTTTTTATTTTTCCCATGGACAGTTTTCATATTGTTTGGTGTCGTCCAGAGCCAGTCATTGCAGGGTTCTGTTGAGTTTAAATCCTTAATATGTAAATTCACCACAAAAACATATTAAATATTTTCTCAGCCACCACGACAAACTACAAGGGTTATGTAACATATTAAAAAACATAATTTCTGGTGTCAGCGTCTTTTCTGACGATATTAAACACAAGGCACTGATCTCAGACAGGGTGCCAATACACTACAGGCCAAAGGGTAACATACACATCAATTCACTTCAGTCTGCATGTATGCAAAATTCAAACTGTACAAAACACAATTTAGATGCATACAAGAAAACACCACAATAAGCGGCACTGAAAGCAAATCTTCTATGCCTGTTATGTTGGAATATGTTTTTTTTTATATATAAAGGGTGACCAATCAGGGAATGAGACGTTCTAATGAGCAGGATCCACTCAGGTAAGGGTCAAACAAATCAGAGTGCGACTAGAGTCTGCGTTTTTGCCTGTCCACATTATAATGCTGATGCTTCATTTTCAGACATATATGGCTCTTGGGAGCAGAAACTGCTTCCAGGCATTGAAAACACTGAGGTAGTGTGAATAAAACAGAGACTAATGTCTGTGTTTTTAAATGAAAGCGCAGTATAACGGACAGAATCCATGTTTTTAAATACATTTTCTGGCCTGGTGCATTTTGGGGTTTACATTCGCACTACCAGTGAACTCGGGAAGCTTCATCCTGTTTGCTGTTTACTGGAAAACTGTCTTCAGTCATGAATCAACAGAGCATCATCACACCAGACTGATTGAGAGTGACATTGGCAGAATTCCGGTTTTGGAGTGAGATACTACAGTACAACATTAAGTTATTTTTTCCAGGAGATTACTGATTGCCTCGCAGTTAGGAGACCCGGGTTCGCTTCCCGGGTCCACCCTGCGTGGAGTTTGCATGTTCTCCCCGTGTCTGCGTGGGTTTCCTCCGGGCGCTCCGGTTTCCTCCCACAGTCCAAAGACATGCAGGTTAGGTGGATTCGCGATTCTAAAGTGGCCCTAGTGTGTGCTTGGTGTGTTGGTGTGTTTGTGTGTGTCCTGCGGTGGGTTGGCACCCTGCCCGGGATTGGTTCCCTGCCTTGTGCCCTGTGTTGGCTGGGATTGGCTCCAGCGGACCCCCGTGACCCTGTGTTCGGATTCAGCAGGTTGGTAAATGGATGGATGGATTACTGATTACAGAGTTTTTTATGGATTATTCTTTATGAGACAGGTCCATCTCGGGCAGTTCAGAGGACTTTGTAGAAGACTATATGTAGCAATAAACTGCTAGAAGTGTTCACGTTAGTCTAAGAAGTTTGATCTTCTACTGAATCAACTTTCACCTTTCATTTGTAATTGCCAGCATTTGGCCTTTTCCACATTTACAATTCCAATAAAACCTTATATAATGCTTTGCGTTCCTGTGTGTTGTTTCATTAGGGTTTGTAAATTCCTCTGCATTACAAAATGTTTAGCGTTCTACTTAACTCCTCTTGCTTTAAGCCATTTTGATGAATGGGGCATGTTTCGGGTTGTGAAGTTTTAAAGTTTGCCCTTGTCTCTCAAATAAAAAGAAACATAGCTAGTTGCCTATGTCAAACTACATGAATTTTAGATATTCTGGAAGCTAACTAGTTTATTCATCGTCCGGAACACAGTTACTGGTATTTATAGACAAAACAAAACTGCAAGGGTCCACAGTTTGTATTAACGCCGAAAGTCACAATTGCAATTATGTAGGCCACATGGATTCCACTCACCCTCCTAGTATTCAACAATCATAATCACATGCTGAAATGTGCAAGAAGTAGAGTGAAGTTCATTGAATTTCAGAACATCCAATATCTCTGGTGTTACTTCCCATAAATTTTGGACTCATCAAAAACATTCAAAATACCCTCAAGACAGTGACTGAGCAGGCCTTAAATTAGATTACAAAGTACAGTACATCGATTCATATATTCTTAATCCTGTACTGCATTCACGTTGACCATATTTTCACTACCACTTCTTTGAAGCTACTCAAAAGTAATCCATAAAAGCAAACTTCCACATCGCTATTAACTAATTAGCAAAGAGGCACATCTGGCAATCAAAAGACAGGCATTGATGCAGGCTTTGTATGCCTTCATTGCATTGCTCCCATTCAGAGCAGCTTTTTTCACCTTCTAAGTGATGGAACTGAATCAGCATACTCTACCAAGCTAACAAATGGAGAATTATGAATATTAGACAGACAGCAAGAAAGAAAAAGTAAATATTCTAACTGATCTTTATCTCTCTATTATAAAAAAAAAAATCCTGGGAGAGAAAGACTAGGGAGACGAGACGTGATGAAGACACTTAAAAGACCCGCGAGATGAAAGAGATTGGCCACGGAGCGTCTCATGGGGACCTCAAACATGAGACTTTGTGCCAAGAGATTGACCCAGGACCGTCTCGCGATGACGTAGAACACAGGTGTCGAACTTGCATGTTTTCCTTCTAACCATCTTCTTAATTAATGAGCTGTTTTACTGCTAATTAATTTCTTTTGCTTTAGTTTTAATTAACTTGACTCAGGCCCCTTAGTTGTCTCTTTTTCCTTAATTAGCAGCCAAACAATAATGAGACATGAAACAAGCCGCCATATGACCAGCTCACCTGTGCCCATCACACGAAATCTGAAAATAAAGAAATGTGAAGGTGTCAGTAAGGTTGATCTCTCAGGTCAACAAAACATTTTGACTGTGTTCTTAGAAAAAACAGAAAAATCAACAAATTTGGAAATGTCTGCTGTGGCAGAATGAGAGCAGCAACAAGCCATTGAATTACATAACGGGCTTAATTAACAGCAAGAATCAGCTTCTCATTAAGAGACTGTTTGGAGTGAAATTGCTTGGAGTTTGAAATCCCAGTTTAGCTGGTCATCTGTTGGCTTGTTTCACGTCTCATTTCTGTTTGGCTGCCATTTAATGAAGAAACAAATCAATTCAGGTGGACTGAATCCTTAAAAACAGGGCTATTGAAATGAAGGGAAAAAGTTAATTAGCAGTGAAAACTGCTCACTGATTAGGAAAAGGGTTAGAATGAAAACCTGTAGCCACTGCGGCCCTCCAGGCCCGGAGTTCGACACCCCTGACGTAGAACATGAGATTCTTGCAAGACACGCCCTACTTACAACCAATATCAAATAAGACCACAGGCATCAAAACACTCAGTCATGTCAAGGCTTTGAGCACACACAGATCCAGGGCTCTCAGCGCATATAAAGCGTATAAGGACAATACGTTATAGATGAAACATCGACAACTAAGTGAAGAAGAAAAAGCAGTGCGGAGAAAAGAGACTCAAAAGCATTGGAGAGAAAAAAATGCAAAAATGAAAAAGAAATAATCTAGGTGCAAATTCAGAAAATAAGGAAAATAATAATCAGCCTGGAACAAGTGGAATTAAAAAAAAGCACGTCCAATTGGGGTCAGAATTAAAAGACAAAGTAGAACTTCATAATGACATTCAAAAACGTTGGCGCTATACACATGCAGAGCAGGTTAGAGATTATGAAAGCAGTGGAATTCGAAAGGCTCAAAAAAACGGGGTGATACAAATGCAGAGAAAGTTAAAGAATATGAAAGCAGGAAAATTAGAAAGTATCAAAAAAAAGAAAGTAAAGATTGCAGTCACGCAAACAAATGGAAATTATTACTTGAAAAAAGGGAAAATAATCACCACAGACCAGGGGCCTCATGTATAAACGGTGCGTACGCACAGAAATGTTGCGTACTCCCGTTTCCACGCTCAAATCGTGATGTATAAAACCTAAACTTGGCGTAAAGCCACGCACATTTCCACGGTAACTCATACCTTGGCGTAAGCAATTTCTCCGATCGGTTTTGCAGACTGGCGGCACCCAGCGTCAAAGCAGTGCTACTGTTCCTGTGTGATCACCTTTCTTTCTTAGATCCACATTCCTGACGCTGCTTTATAAATACACTGAAACTAACTGCATATTGTTTATTAGTGTAATGCATCTGATTGTAATTAACCTGCAGCAATATAATGGTCCAGGGAATAGCCATAGTATTCCAAATACCATAACTGCTTTAGCGTTGTTACGCTCACTGCATCTTCTTCTTCTTTCAGCTCCTCCCGTTAAGGGTTGCCACAGCAGATCATCTTTTTCCATATTACTCTCACTGCACCACTCGGAGTATTTATATCACTGTATCTGAGTGGGGAATCACAGCAGCAGCTGAAATATCGGTATACAGCATGAAGCAGACGCTGCCTTAGCCACGGCAAAACGCTTTATAGAGACTTCCCAGTACGGACTTCGCGGTTTAGAAAAGGTTTCATCCCAAGAACTCTAAACGTACTCAATCAGTCCATCAAGTGCTCCTTGTAGAACTGTTTACTTATAAGTACAATTACCTCACTGTAAACTTGCACTACAGTTATAATATTGCACAACCTGCGCCACTTTTTAAAGCGCGTATTTACATATGATGATGGTATTCATTTTTATAATCATATGTTGATTATATTATACAGATAAAACTTTAACTTCATTTAAACAATCTGTGTTGTTAATAATTAAACATGTGAGGACACGGTGCCGCAGCGCTAGCTAGTTCAGGGATTGTTCCTGCATTGCGTTGTATTCTTGCGCTGATGCGACACTGGAAAGATAGACGGATAGAATAATTAAACATGTACTACGAAGATATTTCAATGTTCCTTAAAAGTTTTGAAGAATCGGCGTTCTAAGCTTACAGATGGCTTAACATCTATTACAGAGCTGATTGTGTGGCGATTGGGCATTTGGAGAAAGAAAAGTAAGGACAGGAATTGGAGGTTAGTACGTTTGAAAGAGACAGTACTTCTGTAATAAATTATTTCATCGAAGGTCGCACATGGCACAGCAAGACTCTTGCGTGAGATATGAACAATCACTGCGCCACCGTGTTCCCATGTTTAATAACATGCTTTCATTCCTATCATCATGAAAATGATATCACGTATACATGTCAGTATTTTAATTATTCAGAGAGCTGTAATATCATGAATGTAATGGATTCTGTGTCCTGTCGGAGAAAGAGAAAGAACGGAAGCACGTAGTGATTCACACACATAGAGCACATAGAAGATCAAATACAGAACAAAGCATTTAATGTGCTACTTGAGAAACTAGTAAAATAAACGATTTTAAGATGAAGTTTATGATGTTCTACTTTAATGGCAAAATAAACTACGTGATTAAAGTGGAAATTTCGAGATTAAAGTTGACATTTCGTGCTTTTTTCCCACTGTGTGCCTATTTGTTTTGTCTGTACCCTAATTAGCTTTCATATGACACTCAGACGGTGGGCTACGACTCGCCTTTTCACGGCGACTTTGATATGTGATTTCTTTTTTATTTCGGTCACTGTGTGACTTTGTGAACTTGGATCTTTCGAGTTTCTCCGACACTCTGTCACTCTATCAACTTTCTTTTGTTGATTATACCACTGTTTAAACCAACAAATAGTATGTTTTTTCTTTGCCTCCACTTGGTATTCGCTGAAATTCTTATATTTTCCCCTGTGCTTTTCCCATTGTCTTTTCACAGAAGGCTATTTATATTGATTTGCATATTCAAAGAGGCGTAATTCTGGGAGGAGTTGGGGCGGGACAGAAGGCGTGTGCACGTGCGTTACTTTTCACGCTGATCGGGATTTATGTAGTGGAAGAATGTGAAAGTTTGCGTGCGCACAGATTCCTGCATCTGGATTTTTCTGTGCGTACGCACAATCCCGCTTTTGTGCTTACGCCATGTTATAGTGTGAGTTCTACGCAAGGCGTTATACATGAGGCCCCAGGTGTCTTTGAAAAAAAAGCAGGACAAAGCGAGGAATGGAGATCGAATATATGGACATAGGTAATATGTCAGAAGTATGTAAATATTGTAAGGCTTTGAAGTTTAAGTCAGAGAATTTCAAAAACGGAGTTTACCTCACATGCTTTTATTGGTTACTTTGCAAAAAAAAATTATAAACTGCTGATGATGTAGATCGTTTTGTCTGTGCTGAAATTCCAAACAGAAAAAACCTATCCTGAATTATGGTACAAAGTCATTAAACACATGTCTCATGGACCTCATTTAAAAGATTCAGGATGTAGGGACTGAAAAGATTCCAAATTTTGTTTTTAACGAAGATCTGAAATAAAAGTGAAACTAATGAAATAGCAACAATTCAAAGAAAAAAACCAAACACTGGGGTTGGCAAGCGAAGCAAGCAGGGGGCGAAGCCCCCTAGTTTTATAATACTGAAAAGAAACACGCATTGGTCGTGCAATCTTACTTTCTTTGTTTAACGTGCCTTGCCCATGCTGTTAAAACCACAGTATATACACTTAAAGCATTCTAAGTAAATACAGTATATCTTGCAGTTGATCAGTATGGGCTGAAATTTTTTAGGCCTATGAAAAGAAAGAATAAAAGGATTCCAGTTATCAGACAACTGTATACTGTTACTGTAGATGTTACAATGTTAAAAACCCAAACAGTATTTCATTATGACTGACCATAAGTACCGAAATATATAGTTCATCCCTATTTGTATTGTATTTAGACAGATTTATATGTCAAAATTTCATTTGTGTTGAGGGCAACACACTTCTAGGCCATTGATGTATGCCTGTTTGGTGACACATAACAGGATACAAGCATAATTCAATATTCTTCATCTGTGGTTTGACCCTAGATACAGGGGCACCGAGTTCATCCTTGGTAAAACCACAATGACTGCACACTTTTCGTTAATCATTTATCTAGTTTCTGATCACACTTAAATCTGTTACAGACTTCTAGGTAGCTGAGCACAACACAGGAACCAGCTCTTGTCTTGTCACACACAAGCTCACACTCTCAAGCAAAAACAGATTCATAGGCTTAACATGCGCATCTTCAAATCAGATTACCCAAATAAACTGGCAGAGGAGAGGTCTTAATTGTAACAGAGCTCTTCTTCAGATAGATGTCTTACTTTCATTTTGCTACAAACGTGAGACCTATCACATAAGAAGAGTGATTTATTAATGTTTTTACCCAACCCAGTATGAAAGTGTGTGTGCGAGGTAGAGGTCAGCTATGTACAAGGACTTAGTCCATCACTGGCCACACTCACAATCATATACTGTATGTTTGGCCAGTTCAGAGCTGACAAATCAACCTTAACAGCACATGTTTTAGAAGTGGAAGAAAATAAAGTATCCAGAAAAAAAAAAATTATAATAGACAAAGCGAGAATGTACAAAGTCCAAACCAACAGCAACTAGGCAAAATTCCAGCCCACCCATCTGAAACTGTGAGGTAGCTATACTAACCACTGCGCTATTATGACAATCACAGATTATTTTGTTCTCATATTTCATAAATAAATTTCACACAATGCCATACAAATAGTATGTGAAATACTTAATGCATAATTTTCTCAAGCTTGCTTAATCAAATTCAAGGTCATGGGGGCTGGAGTCTATCATGGTAGCCATCGGGACAAGGCAGGAAACAGCCTTGGGACAGGCAGCCCACTCCGAAATTTCTACGCAACATAACTTTGTGGATATGGGAAGAAAACTGTGCTCAGCCAAAAAAACATCAGACACGAGGAGAATGTGCAGTCTGCACATGGACAATGACTAGGCAAAGTATGTGAACCTATGATACTGGATCTGTGAAGCAGCTTTTCATTACACCACCGTGCTGCCCTTAATATAACTCCGGTTTAATAAACATCTTTTAGATCTCTAGAGTTTGAGTTGTGCTGTAACTTCGAAAATTAAATATGGAGATATACTGACTTCATCAAAGGCTGTTTTTGTGTTTAAGGGCCACACTGAATATACCTTTGTTCTATGAACTTTTAATAATTTATCAGAACAATAATTGGTAGACTAAATCCCACTTTTACAAATATTTTTAAAATTCATAGAGCCTGTAAAATTGCAGTATACAGATATAAAACATGCAATAATGACACAAACATAATTTGTTTCATGTAGGACCTCTCTATAGTGACACCATCTCAGTGCGGGTTTAGATGCTCATAAAAGTTTGAGTTAGCGTCTTCATTGGCCAGGCCGTTCACCTTCACCAGTATGTTAAATTTAGTTTGGGGCTATTAATACTGAACACATGAGAAAAAATGTGGACGTCTGGTCCTTGAGGCCTGAATTCACCCTCTTTAGGCCATGTTGTACTAATAATCTCTTAACCTGAAAGGAAGGGGATAACAAATGTTAACGGGAGGAGAATACCCATTGAAAAGTGCTATCTATACATGAATTATGCAGGATAATAGCTTTACATGCTAACTAGCCGTCCTATTAGGTAACTAATGTAGACCTCATGTTTTTTATTTGAGACATGGTTTGTCCATTTGGTCTGATATAATCCAAACTCAACTAATTTCCCTAATGATGGCCTTTTCCTCTTCATCTCTGTGTCACATTGAACTGACCACTCTTAAGAGTTGAAGTTTTTTGCTGGGAAAACGCAGCAGTTGTTGCTACCACATTGGACTGGCTTGGCGTCTCTAGTCTAGTCATGTCGTGGCTTTGGTTTCCTGACATGCATGCCAATTTATTAATATTTTCATTCATCCTTTTCCCACAACAAGTTATCAGTCATTAGCATTACAGCTATAAACCTCATACGCGTGGTCATGCTGTTGCCAGCATATAACATCAGAAAACAGAATAGGCCGATGAGACATATTTTCTTATTTTTAGACCATTATTTGGTATTAATTTAATTTTTAACATTTTTATGCCCCTTCTTTAACATTTTTACTTCCTAACCCTAGAAACCCGGAGGACACACAGATGCTCAGCCAAACACATACACACTTGTCATTTTATTAAGGTGGATGAGCAGATTTCTGTCCACACCCTCTGTTGGACGTATTCAGTGCTAATGTTTGAAGTGCTGCATCTATTGGAATGCATTTTGTAATACATGTAGTAATAAAATGGATTGTAGCAGATGGCACATCACAAAGATTAGTACTGGTTTTACAAATCCTGTACCAAATGGCAAATAACAGAGACATTGTAACCGGATGGAAACACAAATACACGCACTGACACTTGTCTGTTTATTAAGGTGGATGCACAACACAGCGTATCAACTCATGGTCCTCTTAACTTTGCAAAATCACATCTACACTTAAAGGTGTACAGGGTGCTATAATAAATCACAATTTCAGGCAACCGTTTCATTTATTGACAGTGATTTGTTTGAGAAAAGGTTAACCTTTGCATAAAACAGAAGATTCACAATGATGGGCCCAGTAACTTAAGAGCAGCATTTCAAATTGGGAGTCTGAACTTGGAATACAGTATATGGGTGAGGAGGTCTGGGATCGAAATAGAAAAAATTCACAGTTGAAATAGGTATTAGATTGTGTCTCTTTTACGATAAAATTTAGAAAATAAAATGACTGTTATTTTTCATAAAGGTTTGAAGAAAACACGACAATATAAAGTTTTGTGGTGGGCTGGCGCCCTGCCCAGGATTTGTTTCTTCCTTGCGCCCTGTGTTGGCTGGGATTGGCTCCAGCAGACCCCCGTGCCCCGGTGTTAGGTTAGAGCGGGTTGGATGATGACTGACTGACTGACAATATAAAGTCCCACCCGTTTCACATTCCAATCAAGACAACACTCTTTTTTTTTTGTTTTGTTTGAAGGAAAATCAAACAACACCACCAGGAGTGTGATGTTATTAAAATCATTGCAGCCATGGTGTTTACAAGGAATGTGTCATCTGAAGATAATAAAACCATCAAATCCATATTGTAATCATCAGCCTAATATGTTTTTATCTTGACTACTGGCTATACTTTGAAGAGATGGATGATTTTATAGCTCGCAACATGAATTTCAAAGCTGTAAATCTGATAAAGTCAAGCTGAATGTACAAGGAAATGCTCAAATAGTGGAACCCTTTCAAGCTAACTCATGCTTTATGGAGAAAATTTTGCTGTCTCGTCTTTGAAATATACAGAACCCATCCATCCATTGTCCAACCCGCTGAATCCGAACACAGGGTCACGGGGGTCTGCTGGAGCCAATCCCAGCCAACACAGGGCACAAGGCAGCAACCAATCCCGGGCAGGGTGCCAACCCACTGCAGGACATACACAAACACACACCAAGCACACACTAGGGCCAATTTAGAATCGCCAATCCACCTAACCGCATGTCTTTGGACTGTGGGAGGAAACCCACGCAGACACGGGGAGAACATGCAAACTCCACGCAGGGAGGACCCGGGAAGCGAACCCAGGTCCCCAGGTCTCCCAACTGCGAGGCAGCAGCGCTACCCACTGCGCCACCGTGCCGCCCAATATACAGAACCTCATCACTATTTCTGTCTTGAACATATGAACATGAAATTGGCTCACAGTCCTTAAAATATAACCCCACAAGTGTAGTGTCTACTTAAAACACTATATTGACGTCACAGAACCTCCAAAGGCAGAGGACAGTTTTATTTTCTCCTCTAATGCTCCAGCACTGATGAGTCAACAACCTCCAGACGCTTCAGTGTATTGAAGTACTGTTTTTCAATGTGGTGAAAAACTTAAAATATAATTTAACTATAGTAACATGATCAAGTCAAATCAAATGGCTTTATTGTCATACCATACCATGTCATACCAGCAATCACTGTGTGCAGAGGGTACAGACCTATAAATACCTGGGAGTGCAGCTGGATGATAAATTGGACTAGACTGCCAATACTGATGCTCTGTGTAAGAGAAAACATAGCCAGCTATACTTCCTTAGAAGGCTGGCGTCCTTCAACATCTGCAATAAGATGCTGCAGATGTTCTATCAGACGGTTGTGGCGAGTGCCCTCTTCTACGCCGTGGTGTGCTGGGGAGGCAACATAAAGAAGAAGGGGACCCCTCATGACTGGACAAACTGGTGAGGAAGGCAGGCTCTATTGTAGGTATGGAGCTGGACAGTTTGACATCCATGGCAGAGCAACGGGCGCTCAGCAGGCTCCTATCAATTATGGAGAATCCACTGTATCCACTGAACAGTATCATCTCCAGACAGAGGAGCAGCTTCAGCGACAGACTGCTGTCACTATCCTGCTCCACGGACAGACTGAGGAGATCATTCCTCCCCCACACTATGCGACTCTTCAATTCCACCTGCGGGGGTAAACTTTTAAATTATTCAAAGTTATTGTCTGTCTGTATACCTGCATTGTTATCACTCTTTAATTTAATATTGTTTTTTATTAGTATGCTGCAGCTGGAGTATGTGAATTTCCCCTTGGGATTAATAAAGTATCTATCTATCTATCTATCTATCTATCTATCTATCTATCTATCTATCTATCTATCTATCTATCTATCTATCTATCTATCTATCTATCTATCTATCTATCTATCTATCTATCTATCTATCTATCTACCTACCTACCTACCTACCTACCTACCTACCATCCATTCACAGTATTGCAGCTTACAGTGACACAAAATTACAATCCCTAGGGTTGCGTTGCAACATATACATAAAGAGAGAACAAGTGCAAGGCGAGTAAAGAACTGTACTATAAATTGGAATGTGAATAGATAGCATTAATTTAAAGCACATATTCATAAATACATAAATAATAACAACTAATAATAAAACAAACAACAGTAGTAACAAGTGTAACAAATGTGCTGCATATAAATAAGCTACTAAAAGCAGATTTGAGGGCAGCACAGAGATCACAGTCCACACAGCAAAGTGGTAGAAGTAGTTGCAAAACCTGGCAGACCTGGTTTGGATGCTGCAGTACTTTCTGGCAGATGGAAGTGAGACAGAGAGACTGTGGGAGGGGTCCTTCACAATGCTATAGGCTTTGCAGATGCACTGTTTTGTAAAGAGGTCTTTAATGAAGAGCAGAGAGATCATATCTGTTGTATTTGACTTGGAATCTCCGTATCTGTGAACACAATTTCTGTTTTTTTTGTTCTTTATGAACAGCTTTGTCTTTTAACCTCCTTAGCGTTACATTTATCCTCGAAAAAACATGCAAAAAACATTGCATTTTTTGGGCTTGAAAAATGACATATTTATTAAATCTTTTTCCTGTAAATGTGAAAAGCACTAAAACCTACAAAGCCAGAAGTATAGAAAGTATAATAATGATACAAATAATAATAATGATGAATAATAATAATAAAAATAATGCTCATACCATATATACTGTCAAAATGTGTCATTTGTGTGGTGTATCTTGAAGCACGGAGAAATACACAATGTCACAGTCGGGACAATAGTAGCGTGATTGCTTTTGGATTTTCTTTCCAGACTGACCAGATTTTGAACAGCACACTGCACATGTGCGATTGACACGAGCGTCACTTTCAGATTCATCAGAATCACTTTCAATTTCACTGCCTTAAGACAGATTCATTATGTTGTCACTGCTTGTATCACTGTCAAAAGCACCTGGGCTGCTAAGGACGCCATTATGAGGCTAGGAAAAGACATGTCTGCACTGTTGCCCTGGGAAAAACACAGGCCTGTTGCTTATGCAAGACACACCTATATCCTTTGGCACTAATGCTGTTGGCACTTTTACAGCCCGAGTAATCCTCGGATCTAACGCTTACGTGAGACATGTCTATACAGTTGCCCGTGTGACATTTGGGACGAATGCTTTTAGCACTGTTTTTTACAGCTGAAGTGACGCTCGGGTCTAAGTTTAAGGAGGATAAGTCAAAGATTTAAAATCGGGTACACAGGTACTTCTCGCCATAAGTTTCAGCCTTGGAAAGACTTGGGGTCAGAATGAGTGACAAGAAAAATAACAGATCTATCAAAAGAGAAAATGTCACTACACAGGTTGTGATGGTCATGTAATGGTTGACATCCTTGCCTTTCAAGCAGGAAATCCTGGTTTAATCCTCACCCATTGCATTTAACATTTTCTTTATTCAAAGTTTTTCTCCTTAGTAGTTTTGTTATGGCTCTAAGCCATCCTGGGTGTGGCAATATTGTCTTTGGTGTTACTTATTGCAGACTTTTGCCATTACACCATGATTTTGACCGGTCTGGCACTGTTTGTATTGACAGGTGTACTCTGCTAACCGGTAATCATATCCCTGCAGCTGAGTCAAATTTCATAATGAATTGGGATCACCTGTCGTGCATAGTCTAAACACAATCATTTTTCCCATAGCTAGGAAGCACAGCTATACCTACATAAATAAAACTGACTCACATCTGTTTGTATGTTTGTTCTGGCATCACTCAAAAACAGCTATAGAAATTTTCATGAAAACTGGAGGATGATGCAAGGATAGTTCAACATGGAATACAGACTAGATGGGTCTAGGTTTCTGTTTTTGATCATTTAGTCCCTCCTTTACAAAGTCAGAAGCTAACTTTAATGCTGATAAGTTGAAAGTGAATGACAGTTCAACCAGGTCAGCTCAGGACAGAAAAAGTAGCCACATTATTAACACAATCAAATAATCTCTATTGATACCGTGGACATTGTTAATTTCAAATGAATGCTTCCATTTTAGATGGCTGCAGTTCCTTGTCAGTCTATGACTTGTAGTCAGACATCTCCAGCCAAACTGCTTCTCTTATGTGCAACTCAGATGAGTGTAAAATCATATTCACAGGAATATTTTCAAACAAAATTCAGGCAACAACTGTAAATAGTGTTAGACCACTGAATTAAACTAGTTTGAGACTGTCAAACAAAAAGGGCCATGAATAGGAAAAAATGAATGATTTTTTTCTGTAACTCACTTAATGTTTTTTCTTCATATTGTAATATAGTTTTGTCATTTAACTGTGACACATTTTCACCCATCCATCTATTATCCAACCCGCTATATCCTAACTACAGGGTCACGGTGGTCTGCTGGAGCCAATCCCAGCCAACACAGGGCGCAAGGCAGGAAACAAACCCTGGGCAGGGTGCCAGCCCACCGCAGGTGACACATTTTGACTTATAGAATTTCCAATCTAAAGTGCACATTGACTTTAATCTCAGAAAACAAATTTGACGTTAACAATACAGTCATATGAAAAAGTTTGGGAACTCCTTTTAGTTCTTTGGATTTTTGTTTATCATTGGCTGAGCTTTCAAAGTAGCAACTTCCTTTTAATATATGACATGCCTTATGGAAACAGTAGTATTTCGGCACTGACATTAAGTTTATTGGATTAACATAAAATATGCAATATGCATCATAACAAAATTAGGCATGTGCATAAACTTGGGCACCCCAACAGAGATATTACATCAATAATTAGTTGAGCCTCCTTTTGAAAATATAACAGCCCCTAGACGCCTCCTATAGCCTTTGATGAGTGTCTGGATTCTGGATGGAGGTATTTTTGACCATTCTTCCATACAGAATCTCTCCAGTTCAGTTAAATTTTATGGCTGCTGAGCATGGGCAGCCTGCTTCAAATCATCCCATAGATTTTCAAGTCAGGGGACTGTGACAGCCATTCCAGAACATTATACTTCTCCCTCCACATGAATGCCTTTGCAGATTTCGAACTGTGTTTTGGGTCATTGTCTTGTTGGAATATCCAACCCCTGTGTAACTTCAATGTTGTGACTGACGCTTGAACATTATCCTAAAGAATTTGTTGATATTGGGTTGAATTCATCCGACCCTCGACTTTAACAAGGGCCCAGTCCCTGAACTAGCCACACAGCCCCACAGCATGATGGAACCTCCACCAAATTTGACAGTAAGTAGCAGGTGTTTTTCTTGGAATGCGGTGTTGTTCTTCTACCATGCAAAGCGCTTTTTGTTATGACCAAATAATTCAATTTTTGTCTCATCAGTCCAAAGCACTTTGTTCCAAAATGAATCTGGCTTGTCTAAATGAGCATTTGCATACAAAAAGCGACTCTGTTTGTGGCGTGAGTGCAGAAAGGGCTTCTTTTTCATCACCCTGCCATACAGATGTTCTTTGTGCAAATTATGCTGAATTGTAGAAGATACACCATCTGCAGCAAGATGTTCTTGCAGGTTTTTGGAGGTGATCTGTGGGTTGTCTGGAACCATTCTCACAATCCTGCGCATATGCCGCTCCTGTATTTTTCTTGGCCTGCCAGACCTGGGTTTAACAGCAACTGTGCCTGTGGCCTTCCATGTCCTGATTACATTCCTTACAGTTGAAACTGACAGTTTAAACCTCTGAGATAGCTTTTTGTAGCCTTCCCCTAAACCATGATACTGAACAATCTGTGAGGATCCCATGCTGTCACTCTTCAGAGGAGAGTCAAAGGGAAGCACAACTTGCAATTGACCACCTTAAATACCTTTTCTCATGATTGGACACACCTGTCTGTGAAGCTCAAGGCTTAACGAGCTAATCCAACCAATTTGGTGTTGCAAGAAATCAGTATTGAGCAGTTACATGCATTCAAATCAGCAAAATTAGAAGGGGATCCAAATTTTTGCACAGTCAGTTTTTCACAATTGATTTTATTTCATACAGCTAAATACTGCTTCACTAAAAATCTTTGTTCGGAAAACACCCCAGTACTCAGATGTTCCTAGGAAATGAAAGACCTACCACTGTTATCTTTTTTGATGAAAGCAGAATAAATTATCATGCAGGCTGAGAGGGATTCCCAAACTTTTTCATATGACTGTATTTTAACACCACACCCAGTGATCCTGAATTGAATTAAGAAAGCTTGAAAATGTTTGTCATGCTATGTCATTTTCTGACAATCAAACTCCAGGTCTGTTGCATTGTCCCCATCCATATTTAGTGATCAGTTATCCCTAATTTCCCATGAAGATTTAATTTTCTCTGTGTTAGGATTTTACTGAGATGTAAACCTGTTTAAAGAGATCATCCAAAAAAACAGTCAGACTAGAGAGGTTCAGTAATAAAAGCCAGAATAACCAGAAGGCCAGAGCCAAGTGAATGCCACCAGAAGCAGGGTGAACAACAAAAGCAAAGTTTCTCATCCTTAACTACTGTTAGGGTGTTACAGTTTCTACCTGAGAAAGTTTCTCCTTTAAGGTAGAGAGGTTCTAGTCAAAACATGCCACCATCCTATACAGTGGCAATATGATGCACACTGAGTATTGTCTGAACCATGGGAATGGCGTCAGATGTCATTGCCAAAAACATGATGGCAACCACAAAAACAACACACAACATAGTGGCAACTAAGAGAAAAATAATCAAACAATAGCACTGTAACTATGGCTCATTTTATAATGTTTTTATAGAAAAATTAAACACATTTCCATAATGTGTCTGTGTATGTACTTGGATAATGTAGTTCACCAAGAATATCTCTGAAAAATAATAAATAATAGTTAATTACATTTATATAGTTCTCTTCTCACTACCCAAAGCACTTGACTTAAGCAGAGGGGAACCACTTCAACCACCACCAATGTGTGGCACCCACCGGTATGATGCAACGGCAGCCATTTTGTGCAAGTATACTCAACAAATTAGCTATTAGGTGGTGAGAGAGAGAGCCAATTAGAGACAGGGGATGATTTGGGGGTCAGAAAGGACAAGGCTGTAACTGACATTTTAGCTAGGACATCAGGATACAACCTACACTTTTCGAAAGATGCCCAGGGATCATTAATGATCAGAGAGTCAGGACCTCGGTTGTACATCTCATCTGAAGGACAGCACCATTTTTACAGCACAGTGTCCCCGTCACTGCACTGGGAACCACACACAGATCAAACAGTAAGCACCCCTTGCAGGCCTCACCAACACCTCTTCCAACAGCAACCCAGACTTCTCCTAGCTGTTTAGCTTCGGGTGGATGAGCATTTCTGAACCTCAGGTTGTATGGCTACTGATAAAAAAAATGCCTCTTAATCATTAGACTGGTAGACTCCCTGACTTAATGTGTTTAACTTTTGGAGTTTGTTAAAGTTAACTGATCGTGGCAAAGGTATCTAGGCAAAACAAGAACCTCTACTCTTTCTCTTTCCTTGAAAGTTGTATCCAGATATTTCAATTTTCTTCTACACCTAGTCTCAGAGGCCTCATTAGTGGCCCAAACTGTGACTTTGTCCTAACAACACTTAAGAACATAAGGCATAATGATCCAATAATGATAATGATCAAATCATATCTATAAATAAGAGCTCTGTTGACCTAATAAACTATTTTAAAAGCTGTGGGCTTCTCTGATTCTGTTACATGAAATTGTCATTTCTCCCACATTCCCACATACCATCTGTATGAAGCAGTGTCCCCTGGTTTCTGTATCTGATGTATCTTTTGTTGATTTATACCTGCCGTTAAGTATGCAATGACTGATTAAGTGAGAGACGTCTAACCTTAGACTCACTTATGAAAATGCCTGAATTGTCTTGCCTCATCGTCTAATCGGCAGAATGCAATATTAGCAGCATTTTCCATACAAACGGAAACTGGTAACTTCTGGGATGAGCTCAATTTATGACCTTTCTATGCATGTTAGAGTGCATTATAAAACCTTGCTATACAATTGGTGAACTCTTGAAATTACAAGGTTATACATTTCTGAAAACTATTGAGAATTTATAAATTAGTTACTCTTTTAGTCTCTACAACTAGCAAACGGCCTTTGAATGCTAATGGCATTTCAAAGCATTTTGTGACAACACTCCACTGATCAGACAGACTGAATGATCACATAAAGCTAAAATGTTAGCTGAAGAGTTTTGGTCACTTTCACACTTTGTAATTTCATACTGACTGTCAATACCTGTTTGACATTTCTCATTTCTAAAACAATCATTCATTTCACTTAATGTGCTTTAGGACTGTTCAATTTTGTGTCACAGCAGGCCCAAATATGATGCTTGACTGTTTTGCCAGAAGTGCTGCTTTCTTCACTTTAGACCAGGAGATGGATAAATATTGACAGTTGAACAGCCATTACTGCTAGAGGCTTTTTATTTTACGATGACCTCCAGTCTGATAAAATGCTGTTGGCTGCCTTGGTGGTAATGAATTTAAAATTGTTGTAATTTTATTTAAATATAAAAATAGCTTTCCTTGGCAGGCTACCTAAGTTAGGGGTTATCCTTTTTCAGATTTAAAAGCCAAATGAGCCATTTTGGTTTCTTGTGGTGTACCCTCTGAGACTCTGTGGATAGAGGATAAAGATGCACAATTGGCCCATACTGGTTTGAGGACTGCTTGTTGAATGAAATCATGGGGCAGACGTAATGTATAAGCAAGTTTCTGAAAATTTCCCTGGTACAGAATACTCCATTAGTTTACTGTGAATAGGACGGGCAGTTTTGGAGTTCCTGTAAGCATACTCTCTTAAAGGCATGGTTTAAAAATAAAGTACATTATGAGACAGTGGTAGAAACTCAGCCACAACAGTTGCAGGTAGGTATGTCAAAGCCATCATTTGTCTTAGTCCAAATGCAAAGAATCATTCTACATGTCAAATTGAAAGCTTCCACCATTCCAAAGGGTAACATTTAAAAGAAACACGTTAATTGTTAAAGTCAAGTGACTTTGGATTAGAACTCCAAAATTGTTGGGGCTGTTTCTTATTGGGGGGCACGGTGGTGCAGAGGATAGCGCTGCTGCCTTGCAGTTAGGAGACTCGGGTTGCATATTCTCCCCGTGTCTGCGTGGGTTTCCTCTGGGTGCTCCGGTTTCTTCCCACAGTCCAAAGACATGCAGGTTAGGTGTATTGGCGATTCTAAATTGTTCCTAGTGTGTGCTTGGTGTGTGTGTGTGCGCGCCCTGCGGTGGGCTGGCACCGTGCCCGGGGTTTGTTTCCTGCCTTGCACCCTGTGTTGGCTGGGATTGGCTTCAGCGGACCCCCATGACCCTGTAGTTAGGATATAGCCGGGTTGGATAATGGATGGATGGATGTTTCTTATTGGTCTAACTGGCTTTACACTTCCTTTTACTTATGGGCCAATCTTTAAAAAAAGCCAGCTATACCTTGACTCAGTGGGATAAAAGCATTATGCACATGTATGCAATACCTCTGTGCATCTCCCTAAGAGATACTTTTTATTTTATGATAATGTATTTTATGATAATGTACTAAAAGTAACAACTATTAATAAAATTCAGCAAGAAGTTAGTTGTGTCCTATAGCATAATTTGTGTAATTACCCGTCTCGTAGTTTCACTCTAATGGGCACATCTGAGATGCAACATCTATTGCAATATGCTTTGTAATTCATGCCATAATACAATGCATTGCATTTTTCATTTTAACAGATGCATTTTATCAGTACACATAAATGCCATGGAATGAGTGTGTCAAGAATAGTGCCTTTGAAGGATAGTGTTGTTAGTGACATTGTAGTTACTACGGACTGCTGGTACACTCTGTTGAATTCATTTCAATCACATGATTCTTCTATGTGGGGTCGATGTGCTTGATCAACCTTCTCCAAAGAGCTTGGTCCTACACCCCCTCGCCTGTCAAGCCCTCTTCCTTTAGATCTTCTTTAACTTTATCCATCCACCTCTGCTTTGGCCTCACCTGCATTCTCTTCCCCTAAATTTCCATTCCCATTACTCTTTTGCCCACATATTCATTATCTCTCCTCATCACATGTCCATAAAACTTCAACCTTCTTCCCTGCATTTTCTTAGACATCTTTTGTTGTACCGGATTGTCTCCTTTCTTTTTCTGTCCTTTTGTGTAGCTCAACACATCTCCACAGTTTCATTTCTGCCACATCTAACTTCTTCTCCTGCATTCCCTTTACTGTGCATGTCTCAGCACCATACGTCACTGCTGGTCTTAACTACTGTCTTAAAAACCTTACCTTTAAACTTCTCCTTAATTTTTTTGTCACAATAATGTATATTTTAAGATGAAGCTCCTTCATCAGCGTAAGCTCCCAACCACCCTCTCACTCTCCTTCATGCTGTAAACTCTTGTCAAAGTTCAGGGATTACAATGCCCCTTCTTTTCTCTCTTTTCAATCAACTGTAATTTTATTTAAAAACTAGCTGTGTAAGCCCTGGCTCCTAGAAACTATTGAAATCGAGTTTAAAAAAATCAAAGCGAGTTTCTCTCTCCTCTGAGGTTTCGTTTTGCAGACGTGCTCGCCTCACTTGTGTATTAGCCACTAAACGAGTTTGTCTTTCGTCGGCAGTTTCACTTTGGTGACGGGGTCGCTTTCTTTCAACTTCATGCTGTGGCCCCTTCTTCTGACTCATTAACTTAGGAACGCCTTGCCGGCTCTTTGAGCTTCATGCTGTAGCTTCGCACTTCTGGGCCAGATGGACAGACGGACACACAAACTTCCACATGTAGATGTTTATATGTAAGATATGCATATAGATTCAATAACTAAACTACTTAGTGTATATTTTGGACAACTGCCTCCCACCCAAGTTTTTATCAAACTCTGAAAACTCATAAAAAAGCACACAATAGTCTTCTGGGATACTTTACTGGCAGCCTGCCACACCTGAAAGAGCCCTAAACTGGAGATTGTGTTTTGTTACACCTGGACTGACAACTACAACTTGCTTGAAGTTGTATTTCCACTGAACTGTCAAGCCCAATTTTTTGTATATAGTAACCTAATTGGAGAAATCATGAAATTCCTCTTGAGAAAGCAATTTTTTTCTTGCTCTAGGAAAAATGAATTATGCATGGTTATGATTTATTTTCTCTATGAAAAACTAATAAACCAGTATTCATAGAAGAAAATCTGAACATATCATTCCCAGACCTACTTAAAACAATTTGGAACTGTAGAGGGCTAGAGAATATCCTGACAGCATCTGGAAAACAGGAAGCAGCCCCGATAGGGAATCTGTCCATTACAGGGCGCACTCTCACACATCCACACTCAAACTGGGCCAGTTAGGGATTGATGATTAGCTTAATACCAAAGTCTTTGGAGAAGTGAGAGGAAAACCAGGGAACCTGGTGGCAAACCAGTGCAGGTATGGAGAGAAAATGTTCAGTTCCACAAGGACACTCACCTGGTATGGGGATTCAAATGCAGGTTGTGTGATCCGTATAAGCAAGAGCACTACACGCTGTGCCATGGTGATACACTCAAAACACGAACATCACTTAGCTTAAAGTTCAGTATCAAAATTGGCAAAGCCAAAGTAGTTCAGATCCCTACACATTTAGCACAGATTCTGGAAAGCCTAGCCATATGAAATTAGCAAGTGCCTCTGCCTGTCTGTTCACCCTGTAAATCATTCTGGAAATCATTAACCAATTTCACTGATTACTCAGTATGCACAGATAATCTAGTTTTCGATGTGTATTATAATAAAAAAGATTTGCATAAACTGTAGCAGAGTACTTCAGTAGTTAAGAGACTACACACTGTCTTCATACCTTTATACACTGCAAAGTCTGGACTCTGGCAATAATGATTTGGCACCCTAGTTTCAAATGTTGAAGTTCAGAAATATCTGTAATGTCTTGGGTGAAACAGGCAAGAGGTCTAGGGCAGGGGTGGGCAAATTCATTCCTGGAGGGCCGCAGTGGCTGCAGGTTTTTGTTCCAACCCAATTGCTTAATAAGAAGCACTTATTGCTCTAGAAACACTTCTGCTTCATTTTAGTTATCTCCCTCGTTAAGATTATGAACCCTTATTGCTTATTTTAGTCTTAAACAGCTGCATTCTTGGTTTTTAATTGCTCCTTATTAGCAATAAGATGCAAATGACAAAAGAAACCAGCAGTTATCCATTTTGCTTGTTACCCTTTACACCTGTGTGTATTTACCATGCACTATTTGATTTAATTAAATACTTGGAAGGAAAGAGAAGAGAAAAAAGTGAAGGATTGAGAATTACCCATCCGTTTTACACTTCAAAGTATTTGGATGATATCCTTAGAATGGAAAAAAAATCTAGGATATGAGAATGACTTGACATAGCAGAGTTAAAGCACTAACAAGCCATGAAATGTAATTATTGGCAAGGATTGTTTTCTAATTAAGCAACTGGGTTGGAACAAAAACCCGCAGCCACTGCGGCCCTCCAGGAATGAATTTGCCCACCCCTGATCTAGGGGAACAACTGCAGTTTGCAAGTGGCAGCGATTGTAAAGGTCTTTCATTTAGGAGTTGGCAGAATAGTCAGGGACATTAACAAAGTCAGTACGTGGAACATTACATCTATCATCAAATTATAAAGACGTCCTAACCACAATTGAAAAAAAAAAAAAAAAAAAAAAATCACTAATCAAAACTAGCCTTTTTTCCCCCAAAATGTTTATTTCTTGGTTGTTTTTTGAGTCTAATAAAGTTTTTCCTTTGATTAGTTAAAGTTTGGACATTTTCTGTGCACTCTATACTCTTTTATAGTGCGATTCTGATATTTTTCCTACTTGAACAGGTTGTCCTACTGCTAGAACATGTTAAATTTACTCTAACTAAAGTATTTTAAATTTATTTAAAGAAAGACTTTGAATTGATAATGCAAAAGAACTAGTTTTATCAAGAGAAAAATCAAATTTGGTGCTTATAACTTGTGTCAAATGCCCATATGCCAGTAGTGATGCACATCCACAGAGGTCGAGAAAATGCATGCACATGCATTGGAAGCACATCATTTTAATAAGTAGAAAATAAAATTAAAATGTTAAAACACATCTGTTACCTTGCAGTGCCCACTGAAAGGTATGAAGAATATGATAAATAAATCGGAGCAAATCAAAAAACGTCAATGTGAACCTAACCATAATGCTACTTAGATAACAATGAAAGGCACTAAGAATGGGAATTAAAAAAAACCCACTATGCATAGAAACAATAACGACACAAAAAACTGAATGAACCACACTGCCACACGTTTCTGACAAAATGTTTTGAGGCTCTAAAAAATTTTTCAACACCAAAAATACTGCAGTCATTATTTCAAGGAGATATCAAAGAAATTGCATAGCTTAAATATCCATCCATCCATCCATTTTCCAACTCGCTGAATCCGAACACAGGGTCACGGGGGTCTGCTGGAGCCAATCCCAGCCAACACAGGGCACAAGGCAGGAAACAATCCTGGGCAGGGTGCCAACCCACCGCAGGACACTCACAAACACACCAAGCACACAGTAGGGCCAATTTAGAATCGCCAATCCACCTAACCTGCATGTCTTTGGACTGTGGGAGGAAACCGGAGCACCCGGAGGAAACCCACGCAGACACGGGGAGAACATGCAAACTCCACGCAGGGAGGACCCGGGAAGCGAACCCAGGTCTCCTAACTGCGAGGCAGCAGCGCTACCCACTGCGCCACTGTGCCGCCCGGAGCTTAAATATCCCATACTCGATATAAAAAGGAAGAGTCTAATATTAAAACATTTTTCTAAAAACTATGATTTCACTTTTCAAAGTCAAAATCTCCACCTACCGCACTCTGTCCTCCCTCCAAGCACTGACATGATGGGACATTGCCCAATCCAATAACACTAAAATTCTTTCATACGCCTTCCCCAAACTCAAGCACACTTCTTTCACCTCTGCCATCTCTCTGGGTTTCCTTCAAAGTTTGGATTTTTCCATCTATTACCTTTTTCAATATGCTATAAATTTTAAAACTGTTACTTAATTTTGGAGGTTAAATTGCAAAAAGATTAAGTAAGTATTATCTGCTGTGGACATGGAAACATGCTGAATTAGATAAATAGTATTTTTAGTAGCAGGTTTTCATCAATGTCACTCTCTTTATGAAGTCATTTTCTCACACTTTGGATCCATATCTGTAGTAATAACTTCAAATACAAATATTGATTAAATCTAAATAAAGCTATCAGCAAACACCTCATCCACGGCTGGTTCCTACTCTGAACCTTATACAGCTAAAGTTAGAGTTAAGTGGCTCCAGTAAAGGGACAGAAGATTGATAATTAGCAAAATAACCTGACTGGCACAACATTTCGATGGCTGTTATAAAGTATGTTGTGTGTGACACACCACCAGTGAGAGAGGTCACTGTCATGCCATGTTGCCACCCACAATTAGTAATGTGTGCATTTAATCAGCAGGACTTTGATCCGTAGTAAATTGCTTCTCAAGAAATTTGAAATAAATCAATTACAAGCTGAACATATTAGAAAAGAAGGTAAAAAATAAGCCTGAAGCACCCCATACACAAAAAGGATAATGTGATCAGGACCACTGAAACAGAAACAAGGCAGCTCAATAAAATTTCATTCACTTTCAGCAGCATAAATTCAATTATTTTAACATTTCACTGATAGTCCACTTTGTATTATACAATTTAATTATGCTGGGGAAGTGACATACTCGTACCTTTCTGACAATCTGTGATAATATACTTCTGAAGTAACTAATTCCTAGAAATACAGTTAACTAAAAAGTACATTTTCAAAGTTTGTTCTGTGCACAAATAAAGGAAAATCTGTTTCCGTACAGTAGCCCAAATATTTAAGCTTCATAATTAGATTTTTCTCCTCATTGTCTCAATTGAAATATTTTATTTAACTTCTCCACAGATGAGGCCTGATGAGCAGAAAAATGAGTAATCCGTACCTGCCAAGCGAGACAAGTGCTTCTTCAACAGCACAGATCTGATAGCTGGGTCACCTCATCAAAGGCATATATATATTTATTTATTTATTTATACCTGAAATTTGCCAGTTGTAAGCATTTAAAAGTCTCTGTGAATCTTCTAAGCTGCTCCAGGTGTGCACATGCTCAGCTGTTTGAAAAGGAAGCTACTGTATCCCTTTATAGGAAAATATACTATGCAAATGTCAATTACCTGCAATGATTCTCCAGGCAGTTGGCATTGCTCAGTTTTCATCACCTACTTCCTGTTTCTAATTTTACCATCACCACCTCACCACTGGCAAACCAGCATGGGCAAGAAGATATCAAAGCTTTGATTAAAAAAAAATTGAAGGACAGAAATCAAACATTTAGCAGCTATTCTCTGCAAGCTACATCACTTCAACTCAGCACAATGTGGAAACAATGATATTTCTGCTCAGAATGTACACATAGGACTAATGTAACACAAAAGGAACTACTTCTATGTCAATGGACCTCACTAGACAGGTCTCACTCTTCCATCTGTACAATGTACTACTAAGGCAGGGGTGTCGAACTCCAGGCCTGGACGGCTGCAGTGGCTGCAGGTTTTCATTCTAACCCTTTTCCTAATCCATGATCAGTTTTCACTGCTAATTAACCCCTTTTCCCTTCATTTTAATAGCCTTGTTTATCAAAATTCAGTCCTCTGAATTGATTTGTTTCTTCATTAAATGACAGCCAAACAGAAATGAGATGTGAAATGAGCCGACAGATGACCAGCTAAATTGAAACATCAAACTCCAACCAATTTCACTCCAACCAGTCACTCAATGAGAAGCTGATTCTTGCTGTTATTTAACTTCATGGCTTGTTGCTGCTCTCATTCTGCCACAGCAGACATTTCCAAAACTGTTGATTTTCTGTTTTTTCTAAGACCACCGTCAAAATGTTTTGGTGACCAGAGAGATCACCCTTACTGAGACCTTCATCTTTCTTTATTTTCAGATATTGTGTGAGGGGAACAGGTGAGCTGGTCATGTGGCGGCTTCTTTTGTGTCTCATTATTGTTTGGCTGCTAAGCGGCCTGAGTCAAGTTAATTAAAACTACGGCAAAATAAGTTAATTAGCAGCAAAAACTGGTCAGTAATGAAGAAGATGGTTAGAATGAAAACCTGCAGCCACTGCGGCTGTCCAAAACTGGAGTTCGACACCTGTGTACGAGGGTGTTGTACCGCGTTAGCCATTATGGATGTAAACTTTGTCATTAGGCACTATAGCAACAAAACTATTTAACTTCTCAAACAAAGTCACCTGATTCTCTTCATTCTAATCTCTTGAAATCATTCTTTTATGATTTAGTTCTTTTATAATTCTCAGCATCCAGGATCATTAGGTTGTCCAGTGCCACTACCTGTAACAGGTTGGCCTCTCAGTTGGTAAGGCACTGGATGGCTGTGGACCAGTAATAATTTTTTAACACATTACACAACTCTTCTAGTGATTTTTTTCAGTTGCTGACTTTATTTACGTAATCTTAACAAGTTGGAGGCAGAGGCAGTGCACTCCCGTGAATTACTGTCATGAAGTTTGATATCCCTAGCAGCTCAGTCCAACCAGTCTGCAATTTGCCCCAACAAAATAAAACAGTCGTAAGGGAGGGTCTGTGTGCATGAAAGCTGACAACCAATGAGTACTATAAACAATTTGATTATAAATAAAATTAGACAGATCTCTCCCATAACTTTTTTTTTCTTTGTTTTAAAGCACTATATATAGCAGCAAGGCGACACAGTAATAAGCACTGCTTCATCCTAAATCCAGCGTGCTAGGTTCAAATTCCATACTCCTTAGTTCTTCTGTAAGGACTTGCATCAGATTTCCTCTGGATACTCTGGTTTTCATCCCACATCACTAAAGATGTGTGTAAAGCTGATGAATTTAAATTGGCCCCACTTTGATTATGCATGAGCGGATGGCCTGTCCATGTTGGTTTCCCACCTTGCACCCAGTGCTTTTCAAAAAATAGACCCCCAGGAACCCTGCAACTGAAACTTCCATTCAAAGGATTTGAGAATTTGCATAATGCATTTATACGTAACGCATGACCTTTTTATATTCCTTTTTTTCTTTGCCAAAGATTCAGAATTTCACAATTATTTTATTGCCTAAAAACATGTTGTGATGCCCCGTGCCCTTGGCCCCAGCACATACCAAATTCTGGGCATCTTGTAGTTCATGAAACCAAGCTCCAGTAAATGATAGAGGGAAACCATACAAGTGGCCCTTCCAGTGTTAAAAATCATATTTTAAAACTGCATTTTCTAGGTCACACAACACAAAATAAATAGAATATCCCAGATAAGATAAAATGTTTAAAAGAAACGCGAAAAAAAAATTTACAGCTGGCATCAATTCAGCCGCAAACCTCTCCAAAAAGCACAGACTTTGTAAAGGTCATTTCTGAAAACACTTTCCTGGTGAATCTTCCTCCTTCACCTTCACTAGTTCTAGGAAGATCTGTCCCTGAAATTGTTCCCATCTCCATTTCCTCTTGATCATCCAGACCCATAAGATGACTACCCATGTCACTCTTTAAACACCTTGGATTCAGTTGCACAAACGCCTCTGTTCTCACTGCTCTATTGCTCAGCAGATCCAAACTCGCACTGATGATCTCAAGCTCTTCATGCTCCCTGTGTTCTTCATGCTACGCACACCCTTCACGCTCTTTATGCACTGCATGTCTTGTCCTTGCTTTGCACACCATTTAAGTTCATCAGACTCTGCACACTCTACAGGCACCTCCTGATCCTCTACGGTGTGATAGAAATTTAACATCTTATTAAAGAAAGAAACATCCCCTAATAGGACAACTCGGTAATCAGGCAGGAGAAGAGCTGTTCATTGTATCTTTAATTACTCCTCAGCAAAATGACTTGAAGGGAGCATTCTTCAAAATCAGTCCATTATAGCATGGTCAGAGTGATCAGAGAAACAAAGAACAGAGGTTCATTTTATAAACTATTGAATTTACATACAGTGTAAATCAATTAATACATTTTATTCTGGTTGATTCATTGGTTTACACTCAAATGATTTATATAAAATTAAAGTCTATTATATTATATTCTGGTTCTTCTTATACCTTTGAGTTGAGCCACCACCCTTGACGTTTCTGTGCAAATAACAACTGTCCATTCTGGTTGTTTTACAGGACATCTGCTGACTTGTTAGTCATCTTTCAGTACATTTTGTTGTTAACTTTGCCTTTATCTGATTTCCGAAGTTTATTAACCCTTTATGATATTTCTTTAAGATGAATGCTCTGTTACCCTAATATTTCTATGTTCCACACGCTCAGGCTTTAAATAACAATCCAGGGACACTTCACCCAATCCCATGATTCTCTTTCTATCGCCCCTGGTTACAAACACGCCAGAATCTTCACCCTCTTGATGTCCATCCATCCATTTTCCAACCCGCTGAATCCGAACACAGGGTCACGGGGGTCTGCTGGAGCCAATCCCAGCCAACACAGGGCACAAGGCAGGGAACCAATCCCGGGCAGGGTGCCAACCTACCACAGCTCTTGATGTCTCTCTATGGTATTAATTACACCTTTTAATCAACTCCATCTCACTCAAGCACAAGTGCCCCCTACCCCCTAAACAACATGCTCGGGTCACTTTCTTTCTTTTATTTTTCCTTTTTGCACTGTTGCTCTCCAAACACAAACACATTTTTTTCCCAACCCTACAGTTCCAACATGCAACACTTGGCTACCCTTTAAACAGCTAAGCCCATTTCTTGCTCAATTCTGGAGTTTCAATGTTACGCCATGTCACCACATGTATAACCACAGGAGGAAGGCATAGTTTTAATCCTGATGAAATTGTTTTTCAGGTCTTAGCAGATATAATGCTCTAAACATGTCAATAAAATGCCAAAATCTCAGTTCAGCTCCTTTAGAGCCAAAATGAACAAAAATGGAAACTCCACAAACCTTTAACAATATGCTACTATAACTTTTAATTTAACAGCAAACTTTGCCCACTGTGACAGTTTCCTTTTATTGGATTGGGGACAAGTAGTATGTTGGTATCTGATGATGGGGTGAACCTTGCAGCAGATATTATACCATACAAGAATACTTACTCATGCAAGCATGCCCAAAATGCCTGGGGGCCCTACTTAATCACGTTATTGAACATTCAACCCTACAAATATTTCAGCAAATATCTAGATAACTGTGCTCAATTTCTGCTTGATTTCTGTGAATTTGCCTCAGAAGATATTCTAACATGGTGGTTTTACACAGGTAATTCATATTTGCCTACCTTTACAGCCATTTCCTAGGAACACCTGGTTCTACTACTTCCCAAAGAAAAACATTTTACTTTAAAACCACCCAGCATTGTCAGCTGATCTAGATTGCTTTCCAGGCTATCATTTACTGCTCATGGTGGCACATGCATTCCTCCTGTACTTCATTCACTCCACTGCTTCCCGTTGCTGTTAGGGTTCAGTTGAAAACTTTAGTCATGAACTATAGGTGCCTGCATGGCTGCAGGCTACAGGTCTCTCCATTCTGCTTCAATTTGCCTGTTAGCTCTCTTCAAACACACTGCTCAAGTTTTGCTCTGCATTCAGCCTTCCTTTTCCATGTGGACTACTAGCCAACATTCAGATGTTTCTTCAAGGCTTACCTCTTCACAATGCTCTTTTTGACCGGAGGTACACAGGCAAAAGTAATGGTGCAGATTTATATTTCAGATTTTTCCATTTGCAACACACTCTACAGTAGATTTGTAATCTCCCCCTTCACTACACCTGGATGTTTTGGGTGTTGCCCCTTTATCAACAATTAATTAATGGACAGATATTCAGTCGGTCAGTCATTTTCCAGCCTGCTATATTCTAACACAGGGTCACGGGGGTCTGCTGGAGCCAATCCCAGCCAACACAGGGCGCAAGGCAGGAACAAACAACGGGCAGGGCGCCAGCCCACTGCAGGGCACACACACACACCAAGCACACATGCACCAGGGACAATTTAGGATTGCCAATGCACCTAACCTGCATGTCTTTGGACTGTGGGAGGAAACCCATGCAGACACGGGGAGAAAATGCAAACTCCACGCAGGGAGGATCCAGGAAGCCAACCCTGTCTCCTTACTGCGAGGCAGCAACGCTACCACTGCGCCACCGTGCCACCCTGGACAGTTATTGCTGGGCTGTATTTAAGGTAATCCATTCAGTACAACTTAATTTCCTGTCAAATCTATCCTTGTGTGTGATCCTTATGAAATCAATAATTTGTAAAGTTTGTGTTTGTATCTGTACCGAATCAAGCTGAGATAGTGAAGATCTTAATGAAATGAATTAGGAGGTGAGACACAACTGAGAAATTCTAACTGATTTGTCATCAAGTTTAAAAAGCAATAGTGTAACATTCAGGTGCATTCACCAACTAAGTTAACTGATATGAAGGTAATTTAGCATTTGTTATTACTTCATCCAAGCGTAAGTTATTACACTTTTATTTATTAAATAGTTTTATAACAATGTGTCATTTTTAAAAGTAACTGTGAAAATAGGATGTGATTCAATGTGTTGTTAGAGCACATTAAATGTGTGTTTTTTAACAGAACTTTAGAATGGTGTTAAAAATGGAGCACAGAAAGGCTCAGTAGCTTTCATACACAGCAGATTCCAATTCAAGTGATGTGAAATGTGTGTTAGTGGCTGTGACTAACTGTTGTTTAATTTTTTTATTAAACAATAACAGTTTTGAAAGTATACCCAATAAAGTAGCAAACAAATAATTAGTAAATGATACTATTAATACAAAATCTCCAATACTAGTATAAAATCAGTATCGATATTACCCTATAAAAGGAGAAAACCAACTGAAAGAAGTTCCCCATCTAGCCAGTAATATTAGTTAAAACCCAGTAATTCATTAAGATTATATAAATAAGTAAGAACTTGGAAAGGAACTGATTTATTGTATAAAGAAGATCGGGGTTAGCCATGATTGTTCGTGTATATCTGGGACTGAAAAATCGGGGGCTTAAGCCACTGAAGCCTCCCACCTCCCAACGCCATCATCCATTAAACCCATCCTGTGTTTTTATCGGTTAGGGCAGCTGGGCCTTTCCTGTGCTGTTAATTCATTCTAACACTGTTTAGCGGAAGGTTGATAACGTTGGTTCTTTACAGCAATAATCTGCAGATAATATTGTTCAATCTAATGTATCCTTACATAATTGCTTTCCCTTCTATATATTTCCAGAGAAGTGACTTGTTTGTCCTCAGTTAGCTAATGTAAAGCTGCAGGAGGAGGCGCCACTTTGTGAGCTGTTTTTACACACGCTATGTCCTGCGTTTGACATACAAACAGCTGTCAGAGGAATAAAAGAAGAAAATAGACAAGGCCAAGCAACCACTCTCAAGGTAAAAATTAAAAGAGTAAACTAATTCCTACTTGAAGTCGCACAGAACATTTCTCAGATTTAAGATGGACGAGATTGCAAATTCACCGATACTTTTCGTTAGGAGATTTTTAAATTTTAAAGCTTTGTACAGTGCAATCTGTTCAAAATATTGCAATGATAATCAAACGTATTCTCTGAAGAATAAGTGTGCCACAGGGGGTGAAGTTGTTTGATGCGGACAGACAGACAGACAGATATGGACTTTCACATTAAGTGCACATTAGGAGAATGCACCAGAAGTCTAAGAAACAAAAGCAAGTTCAATTACCACAAAGTCTTTAAGCCAGAAACAGAATCGCACATCAACACCTTAATGTCATAATCTTGGATACTTAAGGGATGTGTACGCCAACCTTTATATAGTCACTCCAGTCATGTCACACACAGTGCTTTCCAGGTGTCTTCTGGGAAAGATTATTATGCAAACCATGGTACTAAGTGCAGAAAATGGTGGCCCCCAAAATAATACTAATAACAGTACTGATAAAAATATTTTTAAAAGATATGAATATTAGAAAATGACATCAAGAAGTACTGATAAAAATATTTTAAAAAGATATGAATATTAGAAATGAATGAGGAAAAAGCCCAAATGGATGCATTAATGTTAAAAAAGGGCACTAGAATTTCCACAACAAATGAAAAGAAGTCTTAAATCATAACGGTGACTACCTAAGACATGTCATTGCACTCTGCGTTCCCACTCAGTGAAGAGCGCTATACAAAAATAAACTTCATTGAAGTGAACTGAAATGACCCAGTTGGTAACAGAATTGGGCCACAGACTTCCAGTGTATTATTCCAGTTTCACGAACATCCTGATCCACTCATGTTTACTAAGTTAGAAATGAGAAGATGACATTCGTAAACATTTCATTTTGAAACCACTGGTTTCAATCTTATGCCAGAGATGATATATTAAAAAAAAAAAAAAAGCACGGTCACTGGCAGTCCTCTGGATCTGCTCTACTCTAGCACTCCTCAAGCCAGTAAACCATATTGAAAACTACATGGGGGGGAAAAAAGTAACCAAATATATTTACATTAGCTTCCCAGTACAGGATGTGGGATAAAAAAAAAGAATCTGAGACAGTAAGAGTATTTTTCTCCTCATACATTTATTTGCATGTCCAAACAAATAAGCTTGGAATACTCAGTGCCGAGAACGACAGCGACTTTTACCAAGCACCTACAAGCCTGTCACTTTCAGAATGTCGCCATTCTATTCCTGTCATCCATGTTCTATGTAAAGATTCAGCATGCAAATAAAAGGCATTGAGTAGAGACAATAGGAGTGTAGAAAGTACATACTGTAGAATTTTGTACCTTGAGTTTGGGTAGTAATTGTTGTTTTGTTTCCTATTCCGCACACATGAACAAACCACACGCTTAACTATATGAATGAGATGTCAGCTTCTTGAGTCCAAATGCATTTTAAACCTACACACAAGTGAATGAGAGTGAAAATGCTTTCTTTAAATAGGGACCAAAGGAAGTGAGGCAAAAAACAAATTCCTCTTTCCAGAAATAATTTGCATGTTTTCTCATACTGAACTTGACTGAAGTGCTAGTCAGCAGGTTTTTGCTGTGTTCTCAAATTTCATTTCCAGCTTTCTCAGACTTGTGTGGTTTCCATTCTAATAACAGCAAAACCAAAAACAGACCTCCTTTCAACAAGTGCGAAGTCTGCATGCAGCTACTGTGCAATCGTACGGCTTTTTCCAAACGCTAATGCATTGGCTTTTTGATGGTCTGCTAGTCTCCAACATAATCTTAACAATAATAAAAGTAACATGTTAATGCTCAGATGCACTAAATAGCTAAATGAATATTAAATGGAGACTACATTAGGGTCTTCAGGTTTGGTTCTGCAGCCTAATTTCTTGATTAGAAAGCAAATTTTCCCTGATACCAAAACTTGCCCGTGTTTTTATTCTCTCACGATTTGTTATTATCATATTGTAGATTTTTGTTTTTACAGAATATCATTCAAATTTTTTGTGGCCCAGTGCTGAGTAGCGATTTTCAATGTTTCACTTTTTTTCTTGGATTTCTTTTCAAAGATTTCATCAAAACAAATACTTCATACTACACAGAGGTGTAAATGAGACAAATTTACAGGATATGCTACTGGTTCCTTCATCATTTACATCTCATTGTTAATTGGTGGCTGGTTAAAAAACAATAACCAATTAAAAACAGTGAAAGCATCCGTCTCAGGCTAAAAGAAGCCAGTGAGTGTGGAGAATCTCAACTCAAAGCAAGTTAACGAAAATGAAGCACAATAATGTTGCTTGAGCAGTGCCAGTTGAAGCCCATTTGGAGACCCACTGTATGTAGGGCTGACATGTTGCACCTCATTGTCCATAGAGAGCAGTCATTATTATTAGTCTCTGATGACCTGTGGGGTTGTCTGGAATGTGCACCCCTACAGAAACACAAACAGTGCCCCTTTGTACATACCGCAGACATTAGTATCGTAAATGTACGACCCGCTGGGGGGGGGGGCACGTGACCTGCAGATGACACCACTCTTGCCGGCTGACTTTGTTGCCACCTAATGGGTTGACCAACTCTGTGCCTGAGCAGTAATTGCTTCAGCAGCAATATCTGTCTTCTAATTAAGAAATTGGCTTGGAACAAAAAACCTGCAGCCACTTCAGCCCCTCAGGACTAAACCAGAACACTCTGGAATGACATCACAGAAAGGTTATCTTACTATGAAACTAACTTCATTTAGCAATGCAAAACGGTGTTACAAAACCTGTACAAATTCCAAAAAGTGGCTATACTATATTCACCCAAAGACAGCGTAAAATCTATCTATCTATCTATCTATCTATCTATCTATCTATCTATCTATCTATCTATCTATCTATCTATCTAAAATGTACATACAGTACACCTGAACGTGTGCAGTTATTTTTGGTACAATGAACCGTATAAAATATATCTGTATACAAATATAAATTATAAAATTATCACTATTCTTATATTTGAGCTAAGAGCTTGTTACAGTCAATTGATGTGGGCACCCATGCTCAAAACAACAATGGTAGGGGACAAGACTGCAGTGTATCTACATCAGCTCATTAAAGGAATACTTCAACCCAAATTTTTTTTTAAATGTCACTTACCCCAAGTGATTTGTAGTGACAGCCAAGAAAAATGTTTAATTACAAGTTTTCATGCAGAATGAAGCTAACAAAGTTTATACATTAATGGAAATGGGCAGTGACAAATGCTAGACAAAAGCATACAATGTGAAAACATTTATAAAATAAAATCTTGCGTTACTCATGTCACATAATCTATGTCAAGTCATCTAGTCATATACTCAAAAATGCAAAAATGCACACATTATTTGCTAAAATATTGTTACATCAATTCCAACGGTAAAAGAAAAGTACCCTACAACCCAGAAGCCTTTTCTTACACAGTCGTGCTTTTGAACTGAAGACAGGACTCTTGGCCAATGCTTCATTCCTCTTGAAAACACGAGAGTCAAAATTTTTCTTGACCATCACTACATGAGGTAGCTAAAATTTAATAAACATATACATTTTGGATGGACTATTCCTTTAACATGTTGAGTTTACCGATCCAAATTACAGTATTCATCACATTGACCGTTTCTAGCAGTTATTCCATATTGTAAGTAGGCAGTATGGCCTAGTGCTGGATTTCTTAAGTTCATTCCTGGAAGACATTAAAATATGTGCAAAATCCTAAAAACCAAGAATGATGAAAAATATTTCATCTTAGTGTGTAACACACACACAAATGGTTGCTACACTCTACTAGAAAATTAGCAGATCCATTTTGTCATTTCTGGACTACCCCAAAAAGGTAGTAACTGGGTAATAACACCTAACTTGATGAAGGCAGGACATTATTTGATTTGATTTTTCTTACTTAGAAGTGTTTTTCTGTCATGGAGCACATACATCTTCCATATTTGGTATTCTATACAAGGTTTAATTAAAATAAGAACAAGAAATGTGCAAGGGTGTGTTTAATATGCATATGCTGTATTTACTAAAAAGACAAACACATATATTCACTTAAATGCAATATACTGTATACATACTATGAAATATAAAAGACAATGTCCATTGTTATCTATTGCAGGTGACTCAGTGGGTCAATGAGTATTTGCACCGACCATAAGGCAGGAACGAGCCGTGTTTAAACTGTCAGGCAGGTCACGCTCACTTATCGAGAATATGTTTGAGATGTGGGAAGAAACCAACTTTGAATTACACTCAGAGGCTTCTTACACTTGCACCTAGACTCACATGGCCATACAGCACTTTAATGAAATAAACATGGTCAATAGTTTGAGCAATAATTCCTAATTAAAATAATGTTTCCAGACAAATATGCTATGCACCAGAATCTGCAAAATCTAAAATCTATAACACAAGTTACATGAAATATGAAGGTTTAGCCGTTTTTATATTTTCTGGAATGCTATGAGACAGATTCAACTGTAGTACAATCGTCCAATTACAAAGCTAGATGTTCAGTTTTCAATGTTTTGTGTACAAGAGAGTCGAGCCTACATTATCATGGAATTTTAAAATACATAAGCTAGTGCATTCAAACGTATATGCCTCCATGTTTGTTAGCATTGACCAGGCCAGTATTCAATATACAAAGGAAATTTCCAACCACATATACCCAATGCAGTCAGAGAATCCATCAGCACTTGAGTGCTCTCCTTGGTGCTGAAATGAGCTACCTGTCTAACCTTAAACATCCCTTGTGGGGATCTCAAGGCTCCTGTATAAGTCTTGATGCCAGGCCTTTTGTAACATTTATCTCAAAGTTCATTTTTTTTAATACATGTCCTCTGCTCCTCAGTATTATGGGTCTGTTTTTATTTTTGAGGTTGGCTCTGGCTTTGTGTGTAATGCAGAAGAAAACAGACAGGCAAACAGGGTGCAACTATCCAAAGAAGAAACTGAAAGCCAGGCAGGAATTAATGGCTCTTGACAATCAATGTACGAGCCTTCACAAACAAGTGCTGGAGTCAGCACAAACCTCGCACAAATCTGCACAGTGATGTATGTGAGTTTATACTTATATTAAAAAAAGATATGATTATATGTAATATATGTTGAAGAGCAAAATGGAAAAACTGCATATTACATACAGTATATCCAATTTACTTGATAAAAAGCTATATAAGAAATACAATGCTCCAGGCTATAATTGAAAAGCAGTGAAGACAATTAAAGGAGAATTTCCCCCAATTACTTAGCTTAAGTCGAACAGCATATTGTTTAATATTTATCTTCAGGGAACACATTTGTCCTTGGAATTTTTGCATTTTGCACTTGACTGCGTTTTCTTATAGAATTCCTATTTGCTTTCACATCAAAAAAGAAGTGCAGATCAGGTTAGATAGTAAAGCTGCACTAACTTGGACTGAATGATGGTGGCAGTGACCTGCGATAGACGGACTGGTGTTTTAAGCAGCGTTTATTCATATACATGAATGTATAACTGATAAAGTGGGTTCGGAACATAGAAGGCAGATGACACAGATGCTGGAAGAATTTAAAAACTATGGTCATTAAAAACGATTCATTGGTATTAAACTTCATTATCAATCCTATTTACAAGTACAAGTTCTTTTTCTTTGTTTCATTACTATAAACTTAATGTTTCTTGGATTTGGCACTATAGGAAGCATCATATTGTCTGAAAGAATGCCCTGTGCATCATTGTATCTTCAAATTTATTTTACAAGTTTAGTGTATCTGCAAGGGAGTGTGAGAGTATTTGTACAGTATGTTCTCACCAGTTCTGAATAGACTTTGTCCCTTTACATCAGAACAATAAGCAACTTGGGATGAATCTGAATTACCCTTGTATGAATGTGGGTGAGTGTTCCATCTTGAGCCAAGTATTGCCAAGTCGGTTGACTCTTTTCTAACCCTGTTATTATGATATGGGCTGGAATAAATATGCAGTAGAGGACACCCAGGAGGTGAGACCAAAATTAACCTGCAGAACAGCCAAATGATGAGAATATAAGATGAAGGAAAAAATAAAAGAAGGACAAGAAGGGAATGGCTTTATATGGGGCAGCAGGAGATGGCTGACTGTAATAAGACCCCTTAAAGGATTAGCTGAATTAGAGGCGAGAAGAGAGCAGTACTGTAGATCTAAAGGGCCGGGGTGTTGGGGTTTTTGTTTTTATTTGTACTTTTTATTTCCTTAATAAAATATGTTTGTCTGATCTTCTTACTACATAAGCTGGACTGCTTCTTTGTTCGCAGGCAGCTTTGTAAACCCTGATAAGTCCTCACTGTATTGGAATGTAGGAGTAGGAGAACAAATTAATATATGGTTTATTTACATTGCTGTCCAAGCACAACCGGATATCAAGAATGTAGTGCTGCAGTCGGTGTAGACTGTTGGCTAAAAAGAAAGGCTGAAAGCACAAAACTGCCAATAAAATCCCCATAGCTCACTTGCTTTGTGACCCTGAACACACTACTTGCATTTCTGCTAATAATCCACTAAACAAATAAATATACACAATATAATGCCCAATAACACCAGAATTTTGTTTTATTTTAAGATTTTGTTTACCTTTTTTGTGAGACATTTGGGTTCTCACAATTTTGGATTAAATAAAGTAAAATTGTCCTCTACTGTTATTGAAGAAACAACTCAAAAGAAAATTAACATTATTTTTTTTTTGATAGGTTCATCTACCTGGGACAAGTGTCAATGTGTCCGTGTATCTATGTGTCCAACCAGTTGCTATGTCCCTGTCATTCCAACAAATGACACATCCAGAAAACATTAGTAGTAATAAAATACATTGCATTTGTCATTCCAACAAATGGCACATCACAAAAATGTCTAGCTTTAAAAATGCACCGCATTTGTCTTTCCGAGAGATGGCTCACCCAAAACAGTAACACTGTCTTTATGAATCCTATACCAAATGGCATATGACAGAGAAATATGAATTATATTTGTCATCCCAAATGATGGCACTTCACAAAAATTTGTAGCAATGCGTTTTATTTCTACAAATGCATGTGAGGTGCCATCTGTTGGAATGACAAAAGCCATCCATCCATCCATCCATCCATCCATTTTCCAACCCGCTGAATCCGAACACAGGGTCACGGGGGTCTGCTGGAGCCAATCCCAGCCAACACAGGAACCAATCCCAGGCAGGGTGCCAACCCACCGCAGGACACACACAAACAGCACACACTAGGGCCAATTTAGAATCGCCAATCCACCTAACCTGCATGTCTTTGGACTGTGGGAGGAAACCGGAGCGCCCGGGAAGCAAACCCGGGTTCCCAGGTCTCCCAACTGCGAGGCAGCAGCGCTACCCACTGCGCCACCATGCCGCCAATGACAAAAGCAATGCATTTTATTATTACATGCATTACAACATATATTCCAATAGATGGTGCACTACAAACATTAACAATGCAGTGTAGGTTGATTACTTATATTTCAACCTGTCTTAAATGGGTAGCACAGCTTGTACTTAATATAAGAATAGCATTGCATTGCTCTTGTGAACTACATGTGAGGAATATCTGCTTTCCTTATAACAGCACTGAGAAGCATTAGGATATTATGAAACATAATATGAATAAGAGCTACATTCATGCAAAGGATACCCTTAGTTTATTAACCAAGGAATTGATAATAGATCCTGCAAAATTCTTTCTACTAAATGGTGAATTACTGTATATACTTGAGGGCACCAATGGAAAGTTAGGGGGGTGTATTCAGGACTGAAGCCCTGAAAGCACTTCATTACACAAAGAGAAGTGGGAGTCTGGAACAACCTACAAAGTCATGTAGTTGAAGCAGAAACCTTGACAACCTTTAAGAAGATATTGGGACACCTTAACTAATAGCTAACAGACAAGCCTAATGGAATGAATGGTGTCCTCTCGTTTGCCAAATTTCTGATGTTCTTACATGTGTTTTTGCCATTAAGGCATTACATAATGCACTTATTCATGCTATAGAAAACAATGAACTCTTGCACTCAGGACCCCAGCACTTTATCTTGCTTTCTGAGCTTATTTAACAACAGTCACTGAAGGAAACTTCAGAAAGAAAGTTCAAGCAGTGAGAGAAGGGACAACAAAAAAAGGAAAGAGAGCAGCTTTAGCAATGTTGTTTAATTCCAAAAGCCTTTCTTCTGTGAAGAAAAATAAGTGCAAAAGATAAAATCCTTATTTCAGAAAGGAATGCATGTAATAGTTGCTTCTGACTCCTGTCTATCAAAGAATTTATGTATGAAACTATGTGAGTGTGAGACATTAGGTAACAAGCCACTGTTAAAAATGCCATGGCTAAAACATTAAAGTGTGATGAGGTGGCAGCGGCTTTGGATGTTGGAGTTGTAAAAAATAAATATGGAAACAACTGTGAGGAATTGTGCTCTCACATGCCTGCCTAATATTCAATAATAACGTTAAACTGTTGTGTAAATGTTTACTTCAGATTTCCTCGTCTGCCACTTTAAAATTAGTAAATAAATAAAAAATAGTTTTCTTTCACAAGGCCACTGGTACATGGTGCAATACTGGTAATTCATATAAACATTTTTCTTCATTCAGGAGATTTGAAATGTCTGAAATAGAATACTACATCTAATGAGATTGGGGAAAAGGCTTCCTCATTTTTTCCGAATGACTGTAAGGAATCACTACAAACTTTTCTTCTTTGGTAAGAAATACACACCTTTGATATCTCTGTACATTATTGTGCTACTGTTTTACCAATATTTGTCCATCCATCTATTATCCAACCTGCTATATCCAAACTACAGGGTCACGGGGGGTCTGCTGGAGCCAATCCCAGCCATCACAGTGCGCAAGGCAGGAAACAAACCCCGGGCAGGGTGCCAGCACACACTCACACCCACACCCACGGGACAATTTAGAATTGCCAATCCACCTAACCTGCAAGTCTTTGGACCGTGGGAGGAAACCCACGCAGACACGGGGAGAACATGCAAACTCCACACAGGGAGGACCTGGGAAGTGAACCCAGGTCTCCTAACTGTGAGGCAGCAGCGCTACCCACTGCGCCACCGTGCCGCCCAACCAATATTTGTCATTTTTTTAAATTATTATTATCACTGCCAATTACATTTGCCTTCTAAGAATTGCATTATTAGAATCAAAGTCCTGGATTAGTGACCATCTATGTGCAATCGGCATGCTCTTCCTGTGTCCGCATAGTTATTTTCTCTGGACGCTAGTTTTCCTGTCGTATCCCAAAGACATTTTCATTAGCAGATCTAAACATTTCCCATATGTTTGTGGTTTTGTGCACACAGGATACTACAGTAGGCACTGTAGCCACCATGACCTTATATTGGACTAACACATTTAAAAGCAGTGTGGTGGATGGAAATTACTCTACAATGCATTGCAGTCTTCTTTATAATGAGATCTTTCAGGAAAAGGCAAACATTGATTATGGACCAAAGCTTCTGCAGAACATGTAAACTTTACTCAAAAGGCACCTGGTCTGGAAGTTGACATACCAAAAGTATGGGAGCAACAGCTTGAAAATGTTAATGTCATGAATCATTTTTCCTTTGTTCAGTAAAATTATTAAAGGGTAAATGAAATTAACTTGATGATCAAAGTATTTTTCTTCAGTGTGATGAAGTTATCTTCTCATTGTGGAAGATAAACTTGTTTGCTAAGAATATCCTGATATTGAATGAACAGGCTGAGGGGCCACTCCATAAATTCAGTACATATATACATATATACAGTACATATACTGTATATTATGTATATATAATATACATAATATACAGTATGGGCGGCACGGTGGCGCAGTGGTAGCGCTGCTGCCTTGCAGTTAGGAAACCTGGGTTCGCTTCCTGGGTCCTCCCTGCGTGGAGTTTGCATGTTCTCCCCGTGTCTGCGTGGGTTTCCTCCCACAGTCCAAAGACATGCAGGTTGGGTACACTGGCAATTCTAAATTGTCCCTAGTTTGTGTGTGCCCTGTGGTGGGCTGGCACCCTGCCCGGGGTTTGTTTCCTGTCTTGTGCCCTGTGTTCACTTGGATTGGCTCCAGCAGACCCCTGTGACCCTGTAGTTAGGATATAGTGGGTTGGATAATGGATGGATGGATAATAAACAGTACATATATACTGTATATACTGTAGTACTGTGCAAAATCTTGGTCACTGGTCAAAAAATGTTTTAAAGCAGGAACACTTTCAAAATTAATGCCACGAATAGTTTTTATTAATTCTAGAACGTGCAGTAAACAGAAAAGAAGATAAATGAAATTAGTATTTGGTGTGACCCCTGTTTGCCTTAAAAACAGCAGCAATTCTTTTCAAATAGGTCCAACTGCGTGCAGTTCCTGAAGGTTCTTGTGTTTTTTTCCCAGCATCTTGGAGGACTTGTCCCAGTTCTACTCTCAGACTGGCTCGATGATGTTGAGATCAGAGCTTTGTGGGCACCAGAGCATGTGTTACAGGGCTCCTTGTTCCTTTTTTCACTGCAGATAGTTTAGTTTTGGCCGTGTGTTTAGTGTCATTGTCATGCTGCAGGATGAAGTTGGAACTGATCTGTTGCCTTCCTTACTTTATTGCATAATGGATAAGAATTGGCCTGTTTCTTCTCAGCAGTGAGGAGGCTATCAGTTTTGATGAAATCTCCAACTTCACTTGCAGAAATGCAGTCCCAAACCTGCAGGGAATGTCCACTGTGATTCATTGTTGCCTGCAGACATTCATCCAGGTGCAGTTCTCCAGCCATTCAGAGTACAAACTGACATGTTTTTAAGATTTTAACTCTTCCATCCAGAGCAACTGTCATTGTTCTGCATCCCAGTCCTTGTGCTTCCATAAGTAGGTGAGTCATTTGGCTTTACTTCCATCTTGCAGGAATGGCTTTTTGGTCTTCTGATAATTCTTTCCTGTACTGTGTATAGGTGTACCAGGGTCCCAGTGGCTTCTATCAAATCTGTGCTGCAAGCAATAGTGGACATCTTCCAATTTTGATTACATTTATTTATTTGGCTGATGCCTTTATCCAAAGTGACTTACAACATTTGAGATACAACTGGATACATTTCTTTTTGTTTTTCCATTTGGAGCACAGGCGGGGGTGTAGTGATTTGCTCAGGTTTACACAGTGTCAGTGGAGGGATTTGAACCCATAAACCTTAGGGTTTGAAGTCCAAAGCCTTAACCACTGCGCCACACTGATGGGAGGTAAGCCTGATGTACGTACTTATTGTTAACTACACAGTTTCCATGGCTGACCACTGCACTTGTGGTCCTCATCCTTGCCCATCTGTTTATGTTACTGCAGAAGACCTTAGATAGCACACCTGGAAACACCCCTCCGTTGAAATATTTCTGCTTGGGATTGAGATCTTGATGATGTAGGATGACCACCTAGTGTCTTGCTTCAATGTTAATGTTTACCATGGTGTAAAATTTGCAAGTTAAACTGCCACATCTACCACAACCTCAGCATGTTAGTAAGGCTGTCCCTTGTCCAGTTTTATTGCCTCTGTACAGCTGTTCCGGTTACAGTTCATCATTTTGGTTCAAGCAAGACAAGATGTCTTTGATCATTAGCACCTGTTTGTTAAGGTTGCTTAATCAAAAACTGTTCTATATGCCTGCGGTGGGTTGGCACCCTGCCCAGGATTGGTTCCTGCCTTGTGCCCTGTGTTGGCTGGGATTGGCTCCAGCAGACCCCCGTGACCCTGTGTTCGGATTCAGCGGGTTGGAAAATGGATGGATGGATGGATGTTCTATATGCATATAAAGCACAGGTGTCGAACTCCGGTCCTCAAGGGCCGCAGTGGCTGCATGTTTTCATTCTAACATCTTCTTCATTAGTGAGCTGTTTTTACTGCTAATTAACTTCTTTTGTTTTAGTTTTAATTAACTTGACTCAGGCCCCTTAGTTGTTTCGTTTTCCTTAATTAGCAGCCAAACAATAATGAGACACAAAACAAGCCGCCACATGACCAGCTCACCTGTGCTCATCACACAATATCTGAAAATAAAGAAAGGTGAAGGTCTCAGTAAGGTTGATCTCTCAGGTCACCAAAACATTTTGACGATGTTCTTAGAAAAAACAGAAAAATCAACAAATTTGGAAATATCTGCTGTGGCAGAATGAGAGCAGCAACAAGCCATTGAATTAAATAACCTCAGCTTCTCATTAAGAGACTGTTTGGAGTGAAATTGGTTGGAGTTTGAAATCCCAGTTTAACTGGTCATCTGTTGGCTCGTTTCACGTCTCATTTCTGTTTGGCTGCCATTTAATGAAGAAACAAATCAATTCAGAGGACAGAATCCTTAAAAACAGGGCTATTGAAATGAAGGGCAAAGGAGTTAATTAGCAGTGAAAACTGCTCACTGATTAGGAAAAGGGTTAGAATGAAAACCTGTAGTCACTGCAGCCCTCCAGGCCCGGAGTTTGACACCCCTGCTATAAAGGACTCACATTTTGTTTTAACTGTGAAGTGGTCTGTTACTATGTTAGATTATTTCTTTAAGAACATTCAGATATCTTATTATATTGCTTCCCTTTTTGTGAAAAGAGAGTTTGGAAGTCTGAAAAATGCTTTCATCTACTGACAAACAAACTAATTCAGATGACATAAAATAAATGTCTACGACAAAAACTTTTGTGGACTACCTAAAGTGTCTATGACTTTTGCACAGTGTTTATAATATTTAATATCTTGTATATAAAATATATTATACTCCTATATTTATACACATACAGTATACAGTATATAAGAATGTATATCATCTACAAACCAAAATGGAAAAGTACATATTGTCACCAAAATTCAATGTACTATACTGTATCAATGTCCAATTCACCTTTTTATATACTTTATACTATAATTATTATAATGTAATATACTATAGAATAATGAAATCAGGTATTATTTTCCATTGAGGTTTAGGAAGATAGTGCATACTACCAGGGTAATTCAAAAAGTAAAGGCAATTTGATAATTACATGGTAACCGAAATGGAATAGAAGTATATGCCATACAATACATTCTTGATGGATTATGAATAGTTCAATCACAAACAGCGCAGTGCTCTGCCATTAGTCTAGTCAAACTACCCATAATTCATCACGAATGTGTTGTATTGCATCAGTTTCTGTCCGCTGCAGTTACTGCGTTATTTTCAAATTGCCTTTACTTTTTGATTTATCCTCATATTATTGGGAATGGCCAACCTAGGTCTACACTACAGCAACAGACAACACACTTTTAGAGTACTCTGCAGTACTCGGTTGTTGTACCATGTTAGCCATTATGAATGTAGTAAGAAGTAAAGGTGTAATTTTGCTTGACTTCTCACAACATAGAGTAATTTTCAAAAATATATTCTTAATTTATGATGGAAGGATCTCACAAAGAGCATAAGTGCTAGTGCGGAAGACTCTTTAATGAAGACACTCGCTCCATCAATAAAACACCAGGAGTGACAGATGATCATTTAATCGGAATCACTAAGAACTGTGTTGAAACAGCCATGAACTAACTAAATTCCATTTACCAATCTTTAACTTTGGCTTGTTATTTACATGTATGAACTGTGCTCAATTGTAAATTTATTGTTATTACTAGTGATTCAATGTAAGCTAACAGTAAAAGTAAAATGAAAGATCTCCATGAGGTAATGGCAAGTTCAACATGTTGTTTTCAAATAATAGTGAACAAGGTGTCAAAAGTGATCGCAACACTTTATTATATATTTTCATTATTTGATAATACCACATATTTCAGCGTGGGCTGGCACCCTGCCTGGGGTTTGTTTCCTGCCTTGCGCCCTGTGTTGGCTGGGATTGGCTCCAGCAGACCCCCGTGACCCTGTAGTTTGGATATAGCGGGTTGGACAATGACTGACTGACATATTTCAGCTAGTATTACGCATAGCACATAATTTTCACAAAGTCATGGGCCATTAACTTAACAGACGCGGAACCTGGATGCCATTACAAATCCTGTATTACATCAAAGTGATTTTTTGTTTCTCAAAAGTAGAACGTGTTGTGAATAAACAGGACAGCCATATGGTATTTGTGAGCCAGAGTCACGCATCATACCATATACTGGAAAGTTTTAGTAACACTTTTGCTTGCTGTCTCATTTGTCTATAATCCATTCTCTTGCTATCTCATTTTACTATTACTTTGATAGCTAAATGTACTTAAGAATTTAAATGTTAAACAAGGCAAAAAAATCCTTATCTTGAGCCAGTCTAAGGGTGAAATTGCACGGTTTCATCCCTCCACATTTTGACTTTTGTCTCTTTCTGTTTCATAGCTCCCATTAGATAAATCTTTATCTAGGCCATGCCTTGGCTAGCTGTAAAGTTGAAATAACTTTATGGCAATATTATTATACATTAACTGCAGCCTGGCTTCTTTTGGCTTGAACAGGGGTGGTCTCGTCAATTCAGAATTTTAGGTTAGTATGAAAAGGCAGGAACTCTCTTCAGTTTTAAACTAATAACCCCATGCTCAAGAGAGCAATCACTGAAACAGCTACATTACACATATTTAACATTGCAATTCCCATGCAGTTTCCTTCTGTTAACTCCTAGTAAGAAGAGCCAAACAGCACATTTGTTGCATTAGTCCTGCAGAAACAACAGCTTTATATAAATACATTTACAATTAGGAATGCATGAGAATACTTCCATCCATCCATCCATTTTCCAACCCGCTGAATCCGAACACAGGGTCACGGGGGTCTGCTGGAGCCAATCCCAGCCAACACGGGGCACAAGGCAGGGAACCAATCCCGGGCAGGGTGCCAACCCACCGCAGGACACACACAAACACACCCACACACCAAGCACACACTAGGGCCAATTTAGAATCACCAATCCACCTAACCTGCATGTCTTTGGACCGTGGGAGGAAACCGGAGCACCCGGAGGAAACCCACGCAGACACGGGGAGAACATGCAAACTCCACGCAGGGAGGACCCGGGAAGCGAACCCGGGTCTCCTAACTGCGAGGCAATGAGAATACTTAATTTAATAAACACATGAATACTCCATACACAATTGTCTCTTTAAGGAACACATACTGCACTTTTTAAATAAAGTAATCTCTTCCAGGCAGAGCATTAATCAAAGCCTGGATGATCAAGATGTGATTTTCATTCACCTTTGAGATTTTTATGACAGATTTAAGAGCCCCAATACAATCAGGATCAATATCGGTGTAAAACCAAACAGAAGCACATCTTCACATTAGCACTCAGTCTTCTGAGGCTTTCCAAGATATTGCTGGTGATATTCTAGTCCATAAAAATCACATTCTTTTTAAATCCCTAGTGACACACAAAGTCAGTCATGCCAGCAGCGTGCTGCAAAACTATGTAGCTTCTCCACAACACTGAATGTTTCAGCTCACTATAAATATTCAGATCAGACTCCTGGGAAACACATTTATGCCTTATGAAGTTTGTTTTTAATGTTTAAAGGCGTTCTCTTCGAATGCTAACTTTGTGGCTTTTTTCTTCCAGATCTTGACAGTAACTCTGAATTGTAATGGTTTCCACAGGGTTTTTAGAAATTCTGCTTTTCAATGTGCCAAGGCACTGCAGTTTTTATATTCTGTACTTGCAGTCGTTTAGAAAGCTAGAACAAGTGCTTGCTTCTAACATACTTAACAAACAATAGTTTTGAAATACAAAACTGCAAGGCAATAAAGATAAGATAAATGTTTCCTCTAAAGAAAAATAAAAACAGCAGACCACAACATCCAGACTGTAATGCCACTTAAAGCAAAAACAAGATTTTTCCTAAACAAAATGAATTTACAATTAAAAATGTTAGTAAATATTTTGTTATATAACTGCTAAAATTACCTTATGAACATATAAGGCAAAACTGTTAATGATAAATGAAAGAAAATGGCAAATATGTCTACACCACCATCTTTTATAGGCACACATAATTTTAGGCTTACATAAACTTGATCTAAAGAAGGGTAACCTGCCATCTTAGACCACCAGATATATTTATCACCTTGAAAATAAGAAAGAGAACATTGCACAGATGGAAGGGTCCTGAGATTTATTTTTCTCTATTTAAAAGATATTCTAAACACAGAATATACATTGTGTCATTGTCCTTCAACTGCTTAAAAGTTTGAGCATTTGTTTAATTTCTGTTTCATACCTACATATCTTGTTAGAAACAAAAAATTAATATCGATTGGCCTACTAGCTCATGGGAACTGGTAAAAATATGGTTCTTTCAGATGCTTTTATTTCTTATGCAGCAGAAAAGGCATTTTCATTGATCTTAAACAATTACTTTTTACACCTTTTTCTGCCACTATTTATTTTTAAACAATGTACTTTAACTAAGTACTTAATGTATACTCGTGTAAGTGTGTGTGAGAAAAAGACCAAACCATTTTTTGCTCCATCTTGCACTCACTTTGTATCACCCTGTCATGGCCACTCTAACTCTTTCATTAGGATTTAGACTCCTACCCAGCTACCCCCAGACTAGGCATCAGTTGAGTATTACTCATAAGCCATCCAGAGGAACACAACATATCTGTAGCAAGAGAGCTCTGATGACTGAGTAGCGCCATCACAGTTAGAAGTGAAATCCAGTGAGAGACAGAAAGAATGATTAGAAAACTTTTCCAGGGCCAGATCCAACCTGCGAACGTTGCAATCAAGCTCCGGCCTCACTGGGTCACATGTTTTGGGCCTGCACCAAATTAACATCATTTTGGACCAAAATTTTTAAATGCCTTTCAGACAGCCTTGGTGTCACAATCCCTCCTAACTCATTAACAGCTGTGTTTGGTGTTCTTCCAGATGGGCTTAAAGTGGAGAAGGACAAGCAAACTGTGATTGCCTTTACTACACTATTGGCATGTAGACTTATCTTGCTCGACTGGAAAAATCCTAACTCTCCTATTCTAAATCAGTGGGTAACTGATGTTACATACTATTTGAAACTGGAAAAAATCAAATTGTCACTTAGAGGATCTGTACAAAACTTTTTCAAAACCTGGCAGGATCTAATCAATAACATTTTAGAATAAGCATTTAAATTGAGGAAGCAGGTTCTCTCCTCTTTTACTACATTTATCTTTATTTATTTATTAATTTATCTAATTTATCTATTCAGTTATTTTTACTAGCATAAACTTTAACACTGCTGGCCTAGCTCTCTTTCTCAGGGGTGGGGGTTGATTTGTTTTGAACCTTTATATTTTTGTAAAACTTGAGTTATGTGTATGGAATGTTATTTGATTTTAATAAAATCAATAAAATTAAAATAAAAAGAAAGAAAACAACAGATATACCTTCCCCTGAAAGTAAACAGTAGAAAAAAGATACTAATTTCATGAAACTGCATATTTTATCAAGAATAAAGTTGTAATCAGTTCCATGAATTTCCTTCCCAAAGGTCAATTTGTCACAATGTGGTGGGGTGTCATATGCAACCTTAATCAATTTGTAAGCATTAAAATGCTGAGTCAATCAAAAAATCAAGGAAAATTTGATTCACCCTTTTAGAACATGCTAAATGTGGACAGGCTTATCCTTAGCAACCCTTTGTGCCATTGTGAAAGAGAAGATTATCTTTTGAACAATCTGCGAGGATTACGAAAATGTGAACTTTTAGAACTTTCTTCATCTATGAAATGCTCTTATCACCACAAACCCAGCTCACCAAAAAACAAATACATGAAATTCACAAGTCCACATGTGAGGCATTGACATAGTATGCATCACCATTCATGCCTAGAAGTGTAAAAAATAAAATGTTCACTTTATCAAGAATACAGTCATATGAAAAAGTTTGGGAACCCCTCTCAGCCTGCATAATAATTTCCTCTACTTTCAACAAAAAAGATAACAGTGGTGTGTCTTTCATTTCCTAGGAACAACTGAGTACTGGGGTGTTTTCTGAACAAAGATATTTAGTGAAGCAGTATTTATTTGTATGAAATTAAATCAAATATGAAAAACTGGCTGTGGAAAAATGTGGGTACCCTTGTAATTTTGCTGACTGGAATGCATGCAACTGCTCAATGCTGATTACTTGCAACACCAAATTGGTTGGATTAGCTTGTTAAGCCTTGAACTTCACAGACAGGCGTGTCCAATCATGAGAAAAGGTATTTAAGGTGGTCAATTACAAGTTGTGCTTCCCTTTGACTCTCCTCTAAAGAGTGACAGCATGGGATCCTCAAAGCAGCTCTCAAAAGATCTGAAAACAAAGATTACTCAGTATCATGGTTTAGGGGAAGGCTACAAAAAGCTACCTCAGAGGTTTAAACTGTCAGTTTCAACTATAAGGAATGTAATCAGGAAATGGAAGGCCACAGGCACAGTTGCTGTTAAACCCAGGTCTGGCAGGCCAAGAAAAATACAGGAGTGGCATATGCGCAGGATTGTGAGAATGGTTACAGACAATCCACAGATTACCTCCAAAGACCTGCAAGAACATCTTGCTGCAGATGGTGTATATGTTCTACAATTCAGTGCAATTTGCAAGAAGAACATCAGTATGGCAGGGTGATGAGAAAGAAGCCCTTTCTGCACTCACACCACAAACAGAGTTGCTTGTTGTATGCAAAACTCATTTAGACAAGCCAGATTCACTTTGGAACAAAGTGCTTTGGACTGATGAGAAAAACACCTACTACCTACTGTCAAGTTTGGTGGAGGTTCCATCATGCTGTGGGGCTATGTGGCTAGTTCAGGGACTGGGGCCCTTGTTAAAGTTGAGGTTCGGATGAATTCAACCCAATATCAACTAATTCTTCAGGATAATGTTCAAGTATCAGTCACAAAGTTGAAGTTATGCAGGGGTTGTATATTCCAACAAGACAATGACCCAAAACACAGTTCGAAATCTACAAAGGCATTCATGCAGAGGGAGAAGTACAACGTTCTGGAATGGCTGTCACGGTCTCCTGACTTGAATATCATCGAAAATCTATGGGATGATTTGAAGCAGGCTGTCCATGCTCGGCAGCCATCAAATTTAATTGAACTGGAGAGATTTTGTATGGAAGAATGGTCAAAAATACTTCCATCCAGAATCCAGACACTCATCAAAGGCTATAGAAGGCATCTAGAGGCTGTTATATTTGCAAAAGGAGGCTCAAGTAAGTATTGATGTAATATCTCTGTTGGGGTGCCCAAATTTATGCACCTGCCTAATTCTGTTATGATGCATATTGCATATTTTCTGTTAATCCAATAAGGCATATAATATATTAAAATGAAGTTGCTACTTTGAAAGCTCAGCCAGTGATACACAAAAATCCAAAGAATTAAGAGGGGTTCCCAAACTTTTTCATATGACTGTAAGTGTATGAGACGATTAGTTGTCAAACTTAATTGGCTGTCTCTTCAGTGATCATTCAAAGTCAATGCAACAAAAGTGGCAAGTCAGAAATGTCAAGAGACAATTAAGATCAACTGTCTCAAGGTCCCAATAGAAGGAGACCTGATCTGCAATCCTCATTGCAAAACCCTTGAGGACCCTAAACAGAAACAGACACATCATGGGATACCAATAAATGAATCACACAATCTTATTTAGTACTTAGTACTGAACTTCAAAGCATGCATATTTAAAAAAATCTCTATTGACCAGACAAGGACACAAAACAGCATCAAATATATACAATGAGCAGAGAAATAAAAACACTACAAATACTGAAAAAGGCAAAACTAATTGATAGCAATTGGCCTCTACCTGATAGATCTTAAATATTATGTATCACATAGAGGTATACCAATCAAACAGCTAAAGTATAAAAGTAGAAAGCAGTCAAGCACTGCTTTGACTGGTGACAACAAAATTCAAAAGAAAAGTGCTTTCCGTGTTTGGCCAAGGTCCTGATGAGTGTTTTAGACATGAAGAACAGATGGTTGGCAAAGATGTTAGATGACATACAACATAAACCAACACCTAAGACATCAAAAGTTATTTGAGCTCCACCAAATCCATCATTGGCTGAAGCCAAAAGATGGCAGCCACTATATCACAGGTAAGAAAGATGTCAACAATGAATTATTTTAGAAATTGTTTTATCCTAGCATAATGTGATAACACTTCTGAGATAAAATCAATGCCTTGGGCTTGAGTAGTTGTGGATGAACCTCCAACACATAGATAATTAACTCATAATGCCCTTATTGAAATATTCAAATCAGTTTGATAAACATTAAGGCTTACTAGCCTTATGGTTTTCAATCTGGAACAAAAAAAGAAAATCCTGATTGACCTCGGGGATGCCATGGTCACAACAAAACTTAACATCCATTGTTGGCTTGAACACTGCCAGAATTATCAATAGTTTTTCTGTCTTTGGAGACCTGTCACAAGGAGGCATGCCATCAGCAGATAGGAACTGCACGATTTTCACAAAAAAAAAAAAGTCAATCTTTTCATGGTCCTCTTTGACTTGACTGAAGATTTTAACTCTTTCCAATCTGGAGAATGCTCTTAAAGTATGACAATTGTCTAGTGGAAATGTATTAAAACACTTCTTATTCTTTGTAACAAATTTGGATGATAAACCAGAGCTATAGCTTCACAAACAACTTCATTGACACCATAAGCAACCTAACCAATAAACCTGATACAACCTGGACACTAGCCTCTGGCGTGGAGCTTAGATGTCAGTTCGGTGGCAAGCTATTTAGCCACAAACACTTTCAATTAAAGACAAAGACCACTCCACTGTGACTTCGAGACAGTTTACTGCATAACGATGTTTACTGCATGGAATTTGGTTTTATGAAGTTTATATAAATAATACATCAATACAAACATACAATATAATGAAAACATTAATCATCATTCATCATTAGCCCACAAACAGCCAATATAACAAAAATAGACCACCAAATTATTGCCGGACATACCATATTGGTAAGTACTACTAGTAAATGTCGTAGTCCTAGTTTTGACCTACCTAAGCCACTTCCCAGACAGAAGGAGAGTGAACCAAGTGAACTCACAATGGGTAATTTGGCTACCAATGATTTTTGAAGCCATAGGTACTGTACATGGCTTATTCGACTCTTGATGTGTGTTGAAAATCATGTTACATTGAAGAAACAAAAACACTTGTACCTTTTAGTGCTAATACATCACTCTTTATTTATCATCTTTAATTTACTTGATTAGCTTGCTGCACAGTTTTCCCTCTTATTAGTTTCAAAATCCTTTATTTTACCACTTAAATTTAACCAAGAGAAGTTCCATGTGAAAATTAAAATCAGTCCTCAAGAGGAACAGCTCATACATTTGGATGGTTCTACAAGATGCCACATTAAATAATATATTTTTAAAAGCAATACTGAAAAAAATCTACGAGTTGAGACACAAAAATAACCGGATTGGTAAAAAAATATATATATATTTATTGATGAATTCAGCATTCTAAACATTGTCACCTTCTATATACTCTCCCTCTCGATCTCTACATCACTCCATACGTATCTTCCATTGATTGAAACAGTGCTGGAAGTCCATTGAAGAAAAATGTGTTCCCTGCAGGTCACTTTTGATTTTTGGGAACAAGTAAAAATCACAGAGAGCTAAATCGGGCGAATAGGGAGGATGATCGAGGACAGGAGTGTTTTTGTCAGTCAAAAACTGCTTTACGAAAAAAGCATTGTGTGTGGGAGCATTGTCTTGTCTTGCCTTGTGTTGTCTCGCTGTTTTCTTTTTTCACCTGATATTGTCGTGGCAACTCGTGTAGCGATTGTTGTCCAAATACTGACTGGGCTATTCACAGGATGTACATGGCCAGATGGCGGTTTGAGAGGGCATGTAGGAGGGGATATAGTTCTATGATTCACCTCCGGCCAACCTGAATACGGTTTTCCAGGAAAGCTCAATCCGGTTATTTTTGTGTCTCAACTCGTAATCAAGCACGTTTAGGGTAAGAGATCGATTCCTGTGTATACAACACACAAATTTTATGCCAGAAATTTAAAATGCAAACTGTTTGGTTAACATAATACATGCAGGAAAAGGGAAATAGCATGAATTTGTTTAAAACAAGGAGATCAACTGAGAAAAATAGCCACCCCAGTTAAGACATTTATGGGACAGCCACTGTGGTCCCCACAAACTGATGTTGGAACCTTTTGCATTGGGGTTCTATTTTTATTTCTCCCAAACCTCCCACTGTTCCACTCCATCTGAACTGGTGTGGTGCTGAGGTGTCACCCGTTGCATGGCTGCACTCAGGTCTTAATCTGGGATTCTGAGTTGGTTTGTTGTGTGGTGGGTGCGGCAACATGCTGTATCAGCACCTGCTCCTAACTCTCCTCCTCCTAACATACTGAGCAAAACAACTACTTCATTTAAGTTCTTATCAGATGATGAAACTAATCAGAGAGATAAGGCTAAGAGCCATGTTTGCAAATTTAGCCGTGTGGGCTGTTGCAGTAGAGTAACCTTGCAGTCTTGTCAATTAATTTTAAAGTATCCCATTCCTGTTTCCTTCTAAGGAGACCTCTGGTCAGAACATGACAAAAAGAGACTTTAAGGCATTTTGTATTAAGTACGTATGGGCAACTCACACATCAAATATTATAAAAACAGAATTATGAAGAAATAAAATTTGCATGAATGATTCAGTCGGATTGTCTTTGTCAACACAACTGGGTGACATTCTATTATTTTTCTTTTTTTGCTACAATTGCAAAGTCTCTATGACTTAACAAGTACAAGACTCTGCACATATTTAACTCATCATTTCAAGTTCCACAGAAACGTCCCAGCACCCCAGACTGATCCTTAAGGGAATGAGGTGTTATGCAAATAAAACAAGAAATTCTGGCACAAGACACTGGCAGCTCATAGAGTCTGAGTTCCAGGGGTGAGCAGGTAAATTCTGTGTGTGTGTGTGTGTGTGTTTGTTTAAGTGGTACACCATAGTGACAGGTCGACAACACTATTAAACAGCAGCGTAAGACTGCTCTACATCTGAGGTCGGAGTTTTCTTGGCAGACAATCACAAGAGTTACGCGATCAGCAGCAATGATCAAACTTTATGGGCAGCAAGCCAGACTGAGTGTATATCATAAATAAAACATGACCACAACATGTGTTACTTTTACTACAAAAAAGGCAAGGCAATACGAGCTTTAAAAAATGAAGAACGGACATGGGGGATACAGGATAAGAAATGAGAGGATACAAAATATACAAAAAAATGAGAAGCAACAGAACAACTAGGTTTTGACTGTCCATCTACATTTTATGCTATGCACTGGATTTTAAAATGCAGGGATACAAATACGGCCCTAAAGTATCTTTAATTTAGCATAAGTTTCTGTAAAAAGAAGTTGAAGAAGGTAAACCAAAAAACTGTGGTGAAAAATAAGGGCCTACATAAAAAGGTTCAAAGAAAATATCTGAAAAAAAATCCATGCAAATTGGACTTTCTGCAGGAGTGGTGCCCGGGCCGATAAAGAAGTCACAAATGTGAACTGGTAGAAACTGAATGTTGAAAATCAAAAGGGAAAAAAAGACAAATCCTAAAACAAGCTGAGGAATATGTAAGCATGGATATCAGTTCAGAGCCAGAGAGAATTTGATGATCAAGCCCCCACTGTTTTGTGTGCAGAAGTAAGGAATGTTCAGGCTGATTGCTTTTGCTTTTATGATTTTACAGTCGGGGGGGAAAAAGGATAGCAAGTAATACAGAGGTTTGTAATGCAGAAATAAAATGCACACAGCCAACAGTTCTGTCTGTTTGGGATGTCGTGGCCAGCAAAGCGCATCTCCATCAACACTCTGTCTGACAGGAAGAGATGACTGAATCATTAAAACTGGGAAGACAGGATTACCTGCTCCTGTGTGACACAAATGGGAAAACCTTATGTTTTGAGAATTTGGAGGAATAAATTTAAAAAAAAGCCAAACGAAAAAACAATTTGCTTTGGAATTCAACTTAATGGTAAAACTTGTTAAAGGCCTGTGTTTCCCTATTGTTATTTCATATTTTGTCCTTTTTTTCTTAATATACGTTATTAATTCCTGAAGGGAAATTGTCTTTTCGCATGACCTTTGGAGGTCAGAGTGCAGAGTCGACCATTGTACGGCACGCCTGGAGCAATTTTCAGGTTAAAGGCCTTCTTGCTCAAGGGTCCAATGGTGAAGGATCCTTTTCTGGCAGTAAGGGGACTTGAACTTCTCAGAATGGCATAAGGCAACACAGAACAAAGCACAACATAAAATAATAAAAATTTGAATACTGTAAATTTTAAACAAAAGAATAACCAAAATACAATTCTGTTTAATTTCAGAGTGAATTAAAAAATGATCACTTTACTTTTTAATTTTCTAATATATACTGTAGCTAGCTTAGATTTACTTAACGTCATTTGAGACATTGATGCCTAACGTTTGTCCTAATGAAATGGTGCCTGTATGTCCCAGACTCAGCCAAGTAATTCCCCCTGCTCCCCAGTTCAAAGCGGCTGTGCTGTAAGTCCTGTTACAATGTGATTCATTTTATTTCTGTGAAGAGGACAATTTCACACGAGCAGCTTTAATGGCTGAAGCAGCACACTGTTGCTCACAACACCAGGGACCTGACTTCAATTTCTGGCTCAGTCCCTATTGGTGCAGAACCTGATCATTCTCTCTGTGTACATTCGGATTTTATCGGCTACCTACTTACCTTTACTTCTTTATCAAAATAATACGCATATTCGGCCAACTGGCAACACTAAATTGCACAGGTAGATAGAGAGTCTCTAGAAGCCATTAAGAAGGCAAAGGGAATGTTAGGTGATATAGCACAATGTGTGGAGTACAAGTCCAAGGAGGTTATACTCAAGCCTCATCTGGAGTACTGTGTGCAGTTTTGATCTCCAGGCTACAAACAGGACATAGCAGCGGTAGAACAAGTCCAGAGAGAGGACTATTCTTGGACTACACAGTATGAGTTACGAGGAAAGCCTGAAGGTGTTGAATCTTTTCAATTTAACCAGTCAGAGATTAATAGTTGATTATGAGTATGATATGAAATTATGAAAAGAGTTAACACAGCAGATCCAGGCTGCTACTTTAAAATGAGCTCTTCGACAAAAACACTGAGAAACAGATGAAAACTCATTAAAGATACATTTTGCGCAAATATTTTCTTTCCACATAGTTTGACAGATACATGGAATAAATTTCCCAGTAGTGTGGTCAAGAGGAGGACTTTTGGGATCTTCAAATATGAACCTGATGTTATTTTTCTAATGTCATAATAGTAAACTGAGTTTGTCCGTGCTTGGGGATAGATTTTCATCACTTACAATGTTTGTTGGCTTCTGCATCCCTGTAGTAGTAGAAGTGCATACATAAAATTAACGAAATGAGCTTTAAATGACCAAGTTTTGGTTTAAACAAATATTTTAACTTAAATACTTTGAGGCAAGAATCAATATAGCTAAAAATAAAGATGTTATTTTCAATGGTGCAACAGTGTCTCAGTATCCTTAAATTATGTTATATTCTTCTCCATACATCCATACCATTTTCACGCCCACTTAATCGAGTACTACGCTAGCTGTAACAAAGTTCTGATGAGAGTTCTGCATTAAATAAGCTCAATGTTTAGACAACAGATTCCTTCGAAGAAAATATTTAAACATGCAAGATTTTGCTTCATTGTCCATAATGACTAAAAATGATGCTTTGCCACTTTAAGGGGAACATTTGTTCCAAAAGATTACCAATATGCTGAAGCTAAGCTTATAGAGATGCTGGAGCAAGTAACAGAGCAAGAACAGCCTTAGCATCGGTCATGTTGGACTGAAGCATGACATCAAGTATTCTCAATTAAGCACAATGAAATGAGAATGGTCACTGGGCCTCACTGAAGGGAGTTAAAAAAACACCACAAAAATCCATTTGCTATGTCATTGGCTACTTCCATTTTTTAATGTGCCGAAAGAAGAATTCACAAAAACTAAAATTAGGTGCAATAGCAGTAATACAGGGATTCCCAACCTGGAGTTCTGCAAGAGAGCGTTTCACGGGGTGCAACACTGAGGAATGCTGTGTCACGATTTGCCAAAATTAAGTTAGGGTTCGATGTTCAACTATATATTGTGGTGCAATTGGTGTCTTAAGGTGTATCGTCATTTGCATTTCATTTATCAATTAGTGCGCCTGCTTTATGCTATGACGAGAATCGAGTATTGCACGTGCAACTGTCACCTGTGAATGGGCCACAAACACACCACGTTCACACGGGTAGTGTGTTTATAAAGGCAAATAACTTTTCTTAAGAGTATGGAATTTGGACCTTGCAATGATCAACGTCACAGTAGGACGTGGTCTAATACTGATTTCTGTGTAAGCCCTAATTGTGAAACGTCACAGATTTCAAGGGTTGATGGACAGTTATGCCTTCAAGCGGACTGAATTGGATGCAATACCTACTGCTTACACTCAGCCCATTTATCCTGATGGAAGTCCTAGCAATTTAAACTGTACAGCTCATCTAATTTTGAACTCCAGTGCAGGTGCAATCAGGGGGACAAAGCTCGTCGAATATATTTCACTGCTTAGCGGGGCATTGCCATCCGTTGCTCCAATTCCCCAAACCCCTCAATCACTGATCGTGCATGTACTTTCCTCCCAGTGTTTGATGTTTTGCGGGATACCCCAACCCCCCAGATTGCCAATCATGTGTTTAAGCTGCACAGGGTACACATTTACAAGATTACTGAGATTTATAAAGGTAAATTACTTAATTTATATTCAAATGTTTTGCTTATTTATTGAGTCCAGTTTGTTCATCTGCAGTACTGTATATGATTCAATTTGCGGTTCAAATTTACGAAATTGGACTTCTTCATCTTCAAGTGTGATTATTAGTTTTGTAGGGGGTGTGAAAATAAATCATTTTCTAGGGGTGTGGGGCATAGAAAAACCTGGGAACCACTGCAGTACTACATGTAGGACTGTTTGGCACGTAACTGAGGAAATTAGCTTTACTTGATACTAATGCTTTGCAAATTATGTTAAAAAAACTGACAATTTATAAAAGTGACTGGTTATAAAAAGCCACCAGGAGCTTAGACTATTGTGAGTTTCTGCTCCTGTGAGCTAAAGCCATATATTCTTTTTAATGCCTCCTTGAGTGACTTCACTTATCATTAGCTAAATGGATGTTAAAAAATAAAGGCTCTGTTTTTTCTGCATTTCTCTCATCCATTCTAATGTTATTAAATTGGCTTCTTTACAGTTCTTCTCAATTGATTTTTCTAATAGGTATCTTCAGCTGTCTGTCTCCGTGAATGAATTCATCTCTGTACAGTTTTATTTCTACCAACACGCCACTGAGTTACAAACTAGTTGCAGTCAGACTAAAGGGAGACTCCAAAAAGTACAAAAAGGCATTTAAAGACAGTTTGTTTGGTCACAATGCCCCACTTTTCTGACAAGCACTTTGGACGTGCTTATGGGTGCATATTTCAAAGTTACTGTAAAAATGAGGCTTAAAGAAAAACAAATAAATACAACAATAAGCACTAATAAAATTGAACACTTACGGACTTCACAAGCATGCTGGATTAGGTTTCAGCTGAACAGGTACGTAAGTCAAACATTTATTCTCTCATTTTGCCTTTCTGATTTCCTGTGTTTTTTAACGGATTAACAGTTAAAATAGCAACAAAGCTATATAGATGAATAGCTGTAGTCAATTAATTATGTGAAAATAATCAGCTCTAATTAGCAATTAGATTTTCTATTTAAATGAACACAGGTAATTTAGAATTGTAACTTTCATTCTTGGGTGGCACGGTGGTGCAGTGGTAGCACTGCTGCCTCACAGTAAGGAGACCCGGGTTCGTTTCCTGGGTCCTCCCTGCGTGGAGTTTGCATGTTCTTCCCGTGTCTCCGTGCGTGTACTCCGGTTTCCTCCCACAGTCCAAAGATATGCAGGTGAGGTGCAATGGCGATCCTAAATTGTTCCTAATGTGGGCTTGGTGTGTGTGTGTGTGGCCTGCAGTGGGCTGGCACCCTGCCTGGGATTTGTTCCTGCCATGTGCCCTATGCTGGCTGGGATTGACTCCAGGTGACCCTATGTTAGGATATAGAGGACTGGACAATGACTGACTTGTATTATTTTATCGGGAACTTAGTGAGAAGTCAAGCAAAAAGACACCTTTTATTGGCTAACTAAAAAGATTACAATATGCAAGCTTTCGGTGACATCTTGCCTGAAGAAGTGGCCTGAGTTGCCTCGAAAGCTTGCATACTGTAATCTTTTCAGTTAGCTAATAAAAGGTGTCATTTTGCTTGACTTCTCACTACATTCATAATGACTAACACGGTACAACACCCTAGTTTATCAGGAACTGAAATACAAAAGTAAGACTGTAATCAAAAGAAAAAGGCTACAGAGTCACAGTAACATGTCAGTGCTACCACAACTCACTTGGATGGTGCTAATTACTCTTTTAATCACAAATCAGTCTGATTTCAGTATGCCTGCTATGTAGCGTTCACATCATGTTGTCTGTGCTTTATAACAATATGTACTCTTGCCTGATTTGGTAATAAACTCAGAAACACACATACACACACACACATATGTGTGTATTATATATACTGATTACACATGCATTACATATGTAACATACAGTACATACACACCGGCAGTTATAGGTCCCCTCACTCCTATATATATATATATATATATATATATATATACCATGCCATTAGAAGCTACATTTTTCAAGCTAGGGAACACATATAAGTAAACACCATTTAAATAAAATTATAGAATTTATGGTTTTTGTCCCTTTTATCAAAGAAGACTTTGCTATTAAAAATAAAATTGTGTCTGGATTAATAGGATTTCAATGTGGTGGAGGAAAGAGAAGTAAAATTAGCCAGTAAGAATCAAGTTAATGCCTGCAAGTGGTAATATATTCATTTATAATGTCATTAAAAGAGAAAGTCTTTAGAAATGAACAAAATATTTTTTCTCTTTTTTCACTTTTTTTATTGTTGGTTTCAAAGGATCATTCGAAACCAAGTATAAAAAAAAAAAAATGAACAAAGCTCTGAACAATTTCTAAATCAAATACTCTCAAAACAGTACTTCATTCGTAGCCTGTCACACAAATCAGTTACATTTCTTGAGAATTGAGACCTTCAAACAATTTTAATTAAATTTCTAAAGCTAATTAAAAAAGAGGAGTCATCTCTGAGAAAGTTACAGTATATTTGATCACTTACCTTGGGGAAAGGAAACCTCGACAAGCAATCAAAAGATCTCGGAAGAGCACGTCGGTTTACATTAAAATCACAGTGTGGCAAGTTCCTCAGACTGAGGAATGAGGTAGCATCCCGTTTTGAAATGATAAAGCCCAGCTTCTGGATTTTTCCCGTGCACTGACTCTATGCTCCTTTGTATCTGAACTCAAATGCCAAATGAGGAGCAGACGGAGAAGTTTGCAGTCAGAGTGGAGCAAATTGGTGGTGTAACAAAGTGTAAGGCAATAGAGAAGAGGAAGTTCGTTTATCTTTAGTCATGCAGTTTCTTGGCAACGTATACTGACCTCACCATACATCACAAAATAATGGCTGCTTGTGCAATGGATCACTTCTAATAGTATGCAGAGGTTAATGAGTCACCATGCAGACTGATTACTACTTGACACTTCTGCTGAGCCAAGGCAAGCAATTTAGATAACCAAAAAAAGAAAAAATGTAGAATGCTTCCCTTTCAGCTGCTGATAAATGAATGTAAAAAAACCCCTAAAATTAACCGTGAGCTAAAAAATATACTGTTTTTATCAGAGTGAGTGGAATAGGTGTTTTCCTAAATAAAAAACCTCAGATTAAACTATTAAAGACACTGACACTGAATTTCCACCAATTTCAAAATCTTTATAATAAATGTATTGGACAAAATTCCTTAAAAAAATACACTTCCTTGGGATAGCATTCCTCAGCAAGTCTGCTTAGGTTAGATTGAAACCGATGGAAATTGAGAATACAGTGGAACCTCGGTTCACGACCATAATTCGTTCCACAACTCTGGTCGTAAACCGAGTTGGTCGTGAACCGAAGCAATTTCTCCCATAGGATTGTATGTAAATACAATTAATCCGTTCCAGACCGTAGAAACTGTATGTAAATATATACATTTTTTCAGTTTTTAAGCACAAATATAGTTAATTATACCATAGAATGCACAGCGTAATGGTAAACTAAATGTAAAAACATTGAATAACACTGAGAAAACCTTTAACAACAGAGAAAACTAACACTGCAATAGTTCACGCTATAGTGCTAGGAACCGCTCTCGCTAAAAACACTTTTTTTAAGAGTTTTAAGCACAGGGGAAAAAAGGAACATTTGAAAAATCCGTAATTTAATAAACCACCAAGAAAAGTAACACTGCAACAATGCAGGCTACGAACCGATCACCGGAAACATAACTGAAAACAAAAACAAGCCTTCTCTAACTTATGCGTCCCTCAATCGCTCCTGTGTGTGTGCGCGCGTCTCTCTCCTACACCCCCCCCCCCAGCCTGTGTGTGTGTGTGTGTGTGTGTGTGCGCGTGCGTCTCTCTTTTGCGAGCCTGGAGCACTTGTGTGTGTCTCTCTAGCGCGGGCCTCTCTCTCTCCCCCGCCTGTGTGTGCGTGCGTCTCTCTTTTGCGAGCCTGGAGCGCCTGTGTGTATTGTCACGCTTGGGTCACAGATTTGCACAGAGACACAGGAGGTTGTAGAAAAAAAGGAACTTTATTCAAAGCACTGCAAACAAACATTTGTCTCTTTTCAATAGTTTAAACGTGCTCCATGACAAGTCAGAGATGACAGCTCCGCCAGGAGCACAGATTGTCTGAGAGAGAAAGAAGGAGAAGCAAGCAACCAATTTAACAAACTGAAAGAAGCCCGTGCAGGCTTTTTAAGAAGGCGGAGCACCGCACGAGAGGCATATTACGCGACAGAGCCGGCAAGAAGGGAAAGGAGGAATGTGAAGGTAGTCTGTCCATGTTTCTTAGGGGTTTTCCCAGGGGCGTCTGTATTCTCTGGGAGTGCGATCAGCTTTGCAGCTCAGTGTGTCTGTCTAGAGCGCTCCTGTGTGTGTGCGCATACGCCTCTCTCGCGCGTGTTCCTGTGTGTGTGTGTGTGTACAGCCCTCTGTCTCTTGCGCTGCCTCTCTCTGTGTGTGTGTGTGTGTGTGTGTGTGTGTACAGCCCTCTGTCTCTTGCACTGCCTCTCTGTGTGTGTGTGTGTGTGTGTGTGCGTGTGCGCGCGCGCGCGCTCTCTCGCTGGCTGCACAGGAAATGCACAGGGAGAGAATGAACATCAACAAACCAAAAGGAAACCTGGCTTGTTCGTATACCGAGTGTTTGGTCGTGAACCGAGGCAAAAGTTTGGCGAACTTTTTGGTCGTAAACCGAGTACGTGGTACGTGTACCGAGACGTTTGTGAACCGAGGTTCCACTGTACTTGCAACAGATTAATTTTACAATGAGATGCCTGTGGTTCACAGGACTATGTTAGCATTAAGCATCTTCTCCTCAAAAGGGCATAACACCCTGTCCTTTTGAAAATTACTTACTTCCAATAGTTCACAATCATTGAATGTTTTCCATTTACAGATCCCTAAATAGTTTGACCAGTTCTAAATAAACCAGGACACATCTGTGTGAACAATGCAAGTGTACATCATAATGTCTTTTTCACTTAAATCTCTATTCTTCTGGAAGTGTCATCACATGGTGCTGCAGGAGGAGGAGGAAGGCAAGTCCAGTGGTCACCTTAAGTTATCATCATTTCTTCTGTCTGATCACATATTTGACCTTGGCACATCTGTTTGTTCTCCATAGCCCACCCCTTGTCTTTGCTTTAGAGCAAAGTAGTCATCAGAGACGTGTTGGAGATCATTTCCTTCACTACTTAAAAATGCTGCTGACTTTCATTCATTCTTTACTTTATGATCCTCACTCCGGGATTTTTTCACATTTTTGTTTAGCCATACTATATACTAAACCTCTGTATCTAGATTTAAGTTTTTGAGCTTTTAGACATCTTTACCTTCAGCCATCCTCATTTCAGACCATTTTCTACCTTGTGTCTCTGCATTCTCCAGAAGGTCCCAGTCTGGAATCCACCTAAAACTCACTACCGTAGCAAATCTCACTTTGTTAGCACAGAAAAGTTGGGAGGACTTATTTAACATAGATATGGAGCTGCACATGATGGTGTAACATCAAAATGAAAAACTGAGGTCACTTTTATGTAGGATTTGAACACTGATGAGGTTATAATAAGTCAGTGGGACCAAAGATGAGCTGGACAACCGGTACGCAATGCATGTGTTACTGAAAATTTCCATTGAATTTTTCTTCTTTTAGCTTTGATCTAAATTTTTATTGGCAATAACCAGTACATTAGAATTCAGTGAGGAGGCAGACGTTTAGTGTGATTTTTTTAGTGAAGATGCTCAAATGTTAAAATGGTTCATTGTAAGGTCTATGTTCTTAAGTAACCTATCACAACACTACTGAGAATTTTAATTTCAATTCACCCACCAAGTTAAAGAGGTCAGAAGAGAAAGGAAAGGAGAGGAAGAAAAGCAGCATTACTAAATCCATCTTTCCATTTTCCAACCCACTGAATCTGAACACAGGGTCACGGGGGTCTGTTGGAGCCAATTCCTGCCAACACAGGAACCAATCCCAGGCAGGGTGTCAACCCACCGCAGGACACACATAAACACCAAGCACACACCAAGGCCAATTTAGAATCGCCAATCCACCTAACCTGCATGTCTTTGGACTGTGGGAGGAAACCGGAGCACCACACAGGGAGGACCCGGGAAGCGAACCCGGGTCTCCTAACTGAGAGGCAGCAGTGCTACCACTGCGCCACCATGCCACCCGCATTACTAAATCTTACAAGAAAAATGAAGTGTGGACAGAACAAGAAGAGTAGATGAATCTGAGCTTAAGGTTCTCTCTATGAGAGTATCGGTGCTAATTGATCATTCACTTCATGTCATCAGAGACAAAGCTACAAAGACCGATTGCACAAACTTTAAAAAGCCGGGATAACAAAACTTGCTTCTCAAAAAAGCCACTTCTCCAAAAAAAAAAAACAGTCAGCTTAAATTCACTTGGCAGCTCCACTAACATGTCTGTTCTGCACCCTCCCTTTTATGGACAACTTGTGGGAGGTTGGAGGACTCTAAACAAAGTTGCAAACTCAAAATGTTTTAAGAAGAGAGACTGAACTCAAATTTTCACATTTCTATAGACATTAGAGTTAGGTAGATTTAATAACTGGACCTTTAAAAAAAAAACAAGGTTTAGTATGGTGAATTGTTTTACCCTACCTGTCAGAGCCAATCTTAGGAAATTAAAGCTTAAAGTTAAATTCAAATAAGTGTTTGCTTAATTTGAATTGAATGTAATTTCCACATAGCTATCGATTATTTTATAGCCTTTTGCCTCTTATAAGTTAACGAGAAATAGAACCTTCTTGACTTTTCCTGTAATACAGATTGTTAGTCAAGTCAGTTAGAAATAGTCTCATTGCTAGCATGGATAGTTAGACACATCTGCAGTTTGCAAATGGCATACATTGGCATACAGTTTTCTGACCGTTTAGAAGTGGTTCGACTGTATGACCAAACTTGAGAAATGAAACAGAATTTCCTTTAAACAAGAAATTATCTTTATTTTGCAATACCAATCTTTTCTCTGTTTTTTGTGTGAACCGTTTTGCTTTGAACTTTTACTAAAAATTTTAAAACGAAGATATGATTTGGTCTGTGGAATTGTTTCGACACATGTCACACTTTTGCCAGTATCCTATGAAGCAAACTAAAACAAAAAGCTGCAGAACTTTGGTAATTTTGTATAAACACAGCTACACTACCATTGTAGAGTAAAGTTCATATTTTCATTGTTGGTAAAAACAAATCAAGTTTTATGTCCCCAAAGGATAGTGCAAGTCGTTCAGACTCTAAGTTCAAGTGTGCAAAGTCAGTGATCTGACTTGGTGAGAAAATTAAGGAGTTGGATAAACTTCATGCCAGAATGTCAGCAACTGCTAGAGGCCTTGAGGCTGCCAATCCCATCATCGAATTTAAACATCAGCTCGCCTCTTCGATTTTTCTGCACTCTGAGGCCCTTCAGTATCTCTAGTGGCACACAAGGCATCACAGATGGATTATTTCAAGCCATTGTGTTCTTCATGATCTGCAACGGTATACACCAGCCATGAAAGACAGAATGTCAAGGGTGGTGTCAAGACAACGTCAGTCTCAGCCAGCCAGTCGATCTCTTCTGACAGGAGCAACTAAATTTTTTTTTATTGGGATATTTACACAGAAGGTCATAGAATTCTAGGGAATGACTAGTGAGAAAAACTGTTTGGCCTGCTACCAATTTTATTTTGTGCACTACATTTTATGGGTTATTTCATGGCTACTGTACTATGCAAAGTGTATATTATTAGAAATAATGTTTTGTTATAAAGACTTCTATGCAGAAAAGTGCATTTTGAGCAATCTAGCAAAAAATCACAACTTTTTATGATCACAGGAATCTAATCCCCTATTTCTCAGTGTATTAACATTTGCTCTTTGACATTCACACAGTTTTCTAGCAACCATACCCTGACAAAAAATCAAGGATTAACTATCAATCTTTGATTTATAAAGATTCTTTACTGCCCTTTTTTGTGCACAAGCCGGAGGTTGACGGTTACCCTCCTCCTCGTGGTGCTTTCCTTGTAGATTTTGAGATTTTTAGTGTTGTTTTGACAGCTTCCCATTTTTGGTGCTTACTCTAACTGAAGCCACTGGTGAGCATCTTCTAGGCAGACCCATTAGATTTCTGACCTTCGTCCTAGCTGTTTTTGGAGACCTCACCTATTTTGCCTTTTATGAAACTCCATTTCATAAGAGCAGTCAAAAGTAAGAGCATAAACATTTGAAACTAGGAACTGAAATACAGCAAAGAATGAATGCAAAGCTGGTTTGGGTTAAATCTAATCAAGGACAACCAGGATGTGCCACACACAACGGTTAAACTCTCGATCCAGAAATGTTATGCACCATACACTTCTGGTTGACTTTGCCAAGCAACCACATTGAAACCCTCCTGAAATGCTCCTTAAAATGGTGGCATCCATAAAGAAAACAAAATGGCATCACAGAAGAACACAACCACAACTAAATTAAATGTGACCATGAGATTTCTTGATATAAGAAGGTGAAAAAATATTTTTTAGGTCAAGGAGAACTAAAAAAAAATCCAAGACAAAATGGTGATCACAATAATTGTTGCAATCGTGACCTCATCTGCATGACATTTGGTCATGTGACACCTCCACACCGTAAAGCAAATGACAAATTAAACAATACGTTGAGTCAAAATAAATGTTGCCAATTTACAACAAGTTAATCATGAAACCATGAATATGGAAAAAATATAAAATGCAGAAAATTATATGCATAACAATATGTTAATATAACAAAGGGTACAGAGTTGAAAGAACTGAGTACTACACAGCAGCCTGACGTCATGGCATTTCCACCTATAGTCAAGAAGATATTAGCCAATCAAAGGAGTCATAACAACATTCAGGCCCCAACTTTTGTCCAGTCCCAGTAACGACTAAACATCTTTTGTGATAAAACCCTGAAGAAGATACTACATGTCATTTGGCCTGGCACTACAGTACAAACAGCCACACAACCACAACAATTATTGCATGGGGTTTCTTGTGGTCCCACAACTTTTTTAACAAACTATTGTGAAAAAGTCAAACATGAGGTCGGCAGCCTGTCCACAGTCTGTGACACATGCCTGGTTACATTTTATAACTCTTTCTAGTTCCTTGACCAAGCTGCTTGGGCAAGCCTAGATGTTATCAGGTTTTATTGATCAGGTTATTTAACATACCTTCTGTATGACACACCCCATAATCTTGTAAACAAACTCACCTTTAACTGATAAGGGACATATTTTGTAATTCAATTGATCAAAGTGTAATATTGCCATTTTGTCTGAGGGATGTACATGCAGAACATGTCATAGATCAACTTGGGCTGTACTATAAAAAGCATCCTGTGACATTAACAAAATGGGTTTCACATATTCATAGTATATGAATCCCCCAGCAGCTCTTTTTATTATTTTTGATAAAATAGCTCAACATTCTCTCACCTAAACTATGATTGAAGCATTTTTCTTTTACATTACATTGAGCTTGTATTCTTTCAAAGACTGGCAACAGGTCAGACAACTTGTAGGTTAAAAAAAATCAAAATTAGAAAAGAAAAGCTTCTAGATTAAAATAATCTTATAAATAATAAAAATTTATTATAATAATTATTAATAATAAATTCATTAATAAGTATAAATAAATAATCTTATATATAAATGTCTGCGCAGGGAAGTGCATGTGTGTCGGTCATGGCCTGGAAATGAGAGGTTGAGTCGGGGTAAGGGCTCCGCCTCCGAGTAAACAGAAAACTCGCATAGCTGCTAATAACACAAGCGAGGCCAACACGTCAGCAAAACGAAACCTCACAAGAAAGACAAAATCGCTTAGCCGCTAACATCGGCAAAACGGTATTCCTTTTACTTTCCTCCCGCTGCTAATTACCAAGTGAGCATGTCCTATGAGTGAGATGCCCAGCGTAGTTCCTTTCAATTACCTGACATCTCTACATTTCAATTTTTTTTCTAACGATTTCAATTGTTGCTAGGACCCCAGGCTTTTTACAGCACGGGCTTATACAGCTTGTATGAATACAATGGTCAAAATGGTAGTTTAATTATTTACGAAAATGTAACACTCTGTTTTATACGTATCCGATTTAGGTTTATCTGCTCAGTGTATCACATTAAACGAAATTCTTATTTGCCCACTCATTTAATTAATAGAAAATAACAAGAGGATACAAAAAACAGTGGAAAGGCTAGCTCAAACATGGAATGTTTTACTACACCACCACAAATTTGCTTAGGATTGTTATTTCCTTATTAGTATTTTTTATGATTAATACTGTCTTTGTTTGCCTGCATGTTCATTTTGAATTGAACTTCAGGGCCACCACACATCCAATGAAAGCTGTTGTGTACACAGTCAGACGATTTAAAACAGCCACATGCAGCTATCATCTTGAAAGTGTGTTCATGGCATACTCAGATCTGTAGTCATTTCTAGACATAAGCCAGTTAAACAGCCTCTGTCAGTGATGGGCCCCCAACTAGATTGCTGAGTTGGGATGGGGAGACCCAAAACAAATATACTGCTTGGGGTCCAAAAAAAATTAGTAATGGGCCAGTCTGTAGGCAAAGATTAATAAGAGAAACATAAGAGAGACAAAAGTAAAGATCAGCTATACAGAGACTTGGAAAACGGCACATAATATTTTAGATGTGGCCCCAGTGCCTAAGTGCAACATCCGTTAATTTGTACTTACATACATAGTCCAATATCCCTTTAGCCCTTTGAATCTTTACTACACTCTTTTGTAGTAGACAGCAATGAATCTCCACTTGGGAGTCCTCAAGTACTTCTAGGTAATTCTTTTGAAACTTCATGTAATCATGTCCATAATGTTTACTTCATATGTGTAATCCATCCATCCATCCATCCATCCATTTTCCAACCCGCTGAATCCGAACACAGGGTCACGGGGCCTGCTGGAGCCAATCCCAGCCAACACAGGGCACAAGGCAGGAAACAATCCTGGGCAGGGTGCCAACCCACCACAGGACACACACAAACACACCCACACACCAAGCACACACTAGGGCCAATTTAGAATCGCCAATCCACCTAACCTGCATGTCTTTGGACTGTGGGAGGAAACCGGAGCGCCCGGAGGAAACCCACGCAGACACGGGGAGAACATGCAAACTCCACGCAGGGAGGACCCGGGAAGCGAACCCAGGTCCCCAGAGCTCCCAACTGCGAAGCAGCAGCGCTACCCACTACGCCACCGTGCCGCCCTCATATGTGTAATACTTTATGTTAATTTATAATAAACCTAATGCACATTGGTTAAAGTTGTGGTCCCACAGCTCCCGGCGAATGGCTTCACACCTCAGACTACATACTGTCTGTCAGGAGTCTTTGCATTCTCCCCAGGTAATCCAGTTTTCCTCCCAAATTACAAAAACATTCATGTCAGATTAACTTGTCACTCTAATATTAGTTTATGACACACTGAATGAATTTCCCAGAAATTTTTAGATTCATTTTCATTATCTTAACAAGTCAGAGGTAGTAGGTGGCTCAGTCCCGTGAAGTCAATCACATAATGTGACATACCCAATGATTCACTTCATCTATTCTATGATTCCCTCTGATAAAATCAAACAGGTTTGACTTTCTTTTTACTCGTAGGAGTGAGTTTGGTGAGCATGAGAGCTGACAGCCATTGAATGCTCATCTGGAAGTGCAGTTCATATAATGTAGCAATGAAGAAGGTGTTTTGGATCACACTGTCTGAGGTCTCATACTTTATGTACCTGACAGCCTGGACACATGAAAGTAAGGGCAGGAACTTGCCGTAGCTGTTGTGGACGCTGGAGGGCACTGTTGCTACTCATACCCAACAAACACTGAGGACATAGGGTAAAAGCACCAAGAGTGTATTTATTTCTTTTTAAACTCTTCACAGTGCTTTCTAGCACCACAGCCACAAGTAAACAGGCCATCGGCCACAATTATTCTTTCTTTTCTCTTTCCTTTTCTTCTCTCCTCCACACCTCTCAACAAGCGTTGTCCACCTCCTCTCGACTCAGGCTCGCTGCCTGGGTTCACAGCGGTCTTTTATATATTGTCCAATCCAGAAGTGCTTCGGCTCTTCCAGCCACAAGTACTTCTGGGTCAGGCAGATAATTTATGTCTCCCAGTTCGTCCACAGCACCCCCCGGCGGCACCCAACAGGGCTGAGATAAAGAACCCCAAGTCCCGTGGTGCCCTGTGGGAATCTGGGGTACCGCTGTAAAGCAGGGAAGCTGCCCTCTAACATCTTGGGGTAGACAGTGTCCTAAAAAGCTGCTTTCCCCCATCCTTCAATATCCAGGGTGTCCTGGCCGGGTTAAGCTGCTGGCTGTCTGTTACAATGTTAACGTTTTATTGTGTGGGCTCCTTCAGGCAGCACATTATTGGCAGTCATGAAAAGGGGAGCACACAATCATGCTGGAAGATCAGCACTTGGTTGATAAATGTGACATAGCCAGCGATTTTCAGTCATTTAAACTGACATGAGCTGGCAAAGAGATCGGCAACTACAGTCGTCAAGTCTGACATACTCCATGATTAGAAGTAACGTGACATTAAACTGGTGTATTATGTGTGAGTGTCAAGATTTCCCCCCCTTGGGTTCAATTTCACCGGGGCCAGATCTGGCTCTCCAGCTATAAAGAGGAATAAGCACATTAGAAAATGTTTTTTGGTACATTCAAAATCACCTACCATAGTTATCTGTCCAAGTTTGAAGTTTGCCCAGGTCTATCTGTCTTACGGCGTCTACATTTCTACCTACTTTAGTGTTACCTAAAAACTTCACCAGACTCATTCCTTATATTTTTATCAAGTTCATTTATATAAATTCACACAGTAGAGGACATTGATCCCTGAAGGATTCCACCTTCAGCTTCATTTATTTTCAGAAATGAGCCCCGTCAGTCAACCATAAAAATCAATTATAAACCACAGATCAATATTTTCTGTAGCTATTAAATGATTTTCAATTTTTACTAGTAAAACAATGTGAAAATGATAAAATAACAGTATTTGCAATTGTCTCTTTATATTTGTGTACCACACTATAACAGTGTTTCCCAACCCTTTTTTCTGTAGTGGCACATTTTTTGCAACCAAAAATCATCTCAAGGCTTGCCACCATCTTACTAACCACAAACGCATATACATTACATCTCATACATGTGCTCCACTGCCCAAAGGGGCGGGAGTACTGGAGGAGCCAGTAAAAAAGCAGATCCCAGATGAGCGTTTGCAGACCCTGCATTTAGTGAGCACTTTGGTGGCTTTTCAAGCTGCTTTGCCCTCTCTGCCCCAGAGGTTAACTAGTATGCCAACTCTCCACCAGCGCTATAAGGCTTGCTGGCGACCACACACCCAGGGTAGATGGACTTCAGCAGCCTGGAGACGCATCTTAAGTGCTGTGTCTGCACCATAGCATTCATGGAGGTGTCTTTATGCCAGTTTCTCCAGGTAGACCTGTCCTCCTCAGGCATGTCTCAACCACATGTGGATCTCATCCCTCTCAGGTTCAGACCTAAGTGCGTTACACTAGCACACCAGGATAACTCTCACGGTGCACCACTATGCTGTGGCACACTGGTTGAAAAACACTAATACTATGGTTATTAAAGCATTTAACCTTTGCTTTAACCATCTGCTCAGAAATAAAATAAAGAAGCAAACTCATACACCTGCTTTCACTGCAGTGTAAAGGCAAGCAGGATCTAGGATGGGCGTGCAAAGTCAAGTCTGATCACGAGGCACTTCTTAGCACTTCCTCCTTAGTCCGGCACTTCAGCTCAACACTCAGGGTCAGTGGCTGCAAAAATATTCAGGCCCCTGTAAGAAAAGGGTCTTCTCATACAGTAACCACATGCTAATATTTTGTACATCTGCCTGAGCAGCAACCAAATCTTAGGCTAGTTAGTAGTGATCAAGGACATCCAAATGTCTTTCTCATCATTCATAAAGATGTAAGAATTAAAAAAAAAGAAAGTACCGAGTCAGTGGAATACAAGACAACTGCCATCTTTTATGTCTTCCTAAAGCCATTTTCTCTTTATTAAGTCAATCTTATGTGCTTTACAGATCCCCCCTCCATAATAGATGCTATTAATAGAATAGTTGGAGCATAGATAGATTAACCAAATCACATTATGCTATTTTTATTGGAGCTCCTAACCCATTAACCTGACAAATAAAAGTCGCCTTCCCAATCCGTTGACTTGCATGTTAAAGTCAAAGCTCTGCTAGGAGTTGGGCCTTAGTTTTCTGTTACTATTTCAATATTTGGGAAACTCCCTCCCTCTGGTAAGCAGGCCTTTGGGACTTTACACATGAAATCGTTTCAAAACACAGTATGTGCATGACTTATTTTTTTCTTGTTAAACCTCACTGATAATGTAATTAGCAAATGCTATTCACAGATAATAAGCACATGTATACAGTGTGGGGCAGAGACAATGATATACTATGCAAAACAATTGGAAAAAAATTAACTTACACTTAAACATATTGCTTATGGTATGACAAATAAATTGAATCAGGCTAGCTATGTAAGATTTTGAGATGAGCATTGTGGGATGACAGATCAGCTAGGATTTCATCGACTAAACAGATGGAACAATACAAGATTATCTAGCTGAGCTTCCAGTGCCTAATGAACTGGCAATCAAAACTATGGGGGCAGGGAGCAGACCCTCACACAGGCAGGCACAGACACACAGCCACCTACCCCTGCTAAGAAGAATATCACCATTTAAAAAATTTTTTTTTAGTTAATCATTTTTTTGTTTTTCAAAATTTAAAAAGAAGAAAACAGGAATGAGGAATGTATTACATACATCAGCATTATAATCTGAAATTACTCTATTCTGTAAAATTCTTAAGGGTCACGGCACAGAGCCACAGTTCCATTCATAGTATGAAATAGTTCCGATGCACAATTTAACTTACAATGGCAACGTTTCCTAGATCTTTATGTTATGCAACATATTTTCAGGCTTTAAACAGACATCAATGACCCAGAAAATAAAAAGCAAACAAGTACAAAGCAAAGCATAAAGACCAGAACTAACAGCCCTTATTATTCAAAGCCAAGGAAATAGTAAATTTTAATAACAAAGTATAAGCCTCTGCAACTCTACTCTACTCAGAGGATATTATCTGTAAAGTCAGCTTTCAAGCCCCACAGCTGACAATAAACCTAAGGCTGCAATTACTGATGAATGCAGCAATTAAAACATCCAACAATGCACACATGCATTTTTTTTTAAAAACTTACACAACAAGCATGTTTATCTTGTACAAAGAGCGCTAAAGCTATTCAAGTGGAATATACACACTCTGGGATGTCACAGCTATGAATAATTCAAGAGGATGGTGCAGTTTTCATTAATATTCCAAAATCATGGGATCCTTTGATTTAAATGTTTAAAAAATGATTGCACTGCTTATGCTTACATTTATTCCGTTACCAAGTCAAAACTTACAGACCATCAACGATTAAAATGATTAGAAAGAATCTCATTAGTTTTCATTTTGCTGCAAAATATGATTCTTACAGCATATTTGTTTGAATTTAATACTTATATGAGCTGCTGCGTCATTATATTCTAATTAAACAGAATATACTCTACTGACTATTATTATAAATCTACAGAACTTCTCAAAGAATAAAACTTTACAATTTGGAATCAAGGGTGGCACGGTGGCGCAGTGGTAGCGCTGCTGCCTCGCAGTTAGGAGACCCGGGTTCGCTTCCCGGGTCCACCCTGCGTGGAGTTTGCATGTTCTCCCCGTGTCTGTGTGGGTTTCCTCCAGGCACTCCGGTTTCCTCCCACAGTCCAAAGACATGCAGGTTAGGTGGATTGGTGATTCTAAATTGGCCCTAGTGTGTGCTTGGTGTGTTTGTGTGTGTGTCATGCGGTAGGTTGGCACCCTGCCTGGGATTGGTTCCTGCCTTGTGCCCTGTGTTGGCTGGGATTGGCTCCAGCAGACCCCCGTGACCCTGTGTTCGGATTCAGCGGGTTGGAAAATGGATGGATGGATGGATGGATGAATGTTTGTTGAATTGAATACTTCAAAGATTATATGAGCTGCTTCTTCATTGTATTCTAATTAAACAGAATATATTCTACTTACTACTATTAAAACTCAACAGAACTTGTCAAAGAATAAAACTTTACAATTTGGAATCACGTTTGTTGAATTTAATACTTCAAAATTTATATGACCTGCTGCTTCATTATATTCTAATTAGATAGATAGATAGATAGATAGATAGATAGATAGATAGATAGATAGATAGATAGATAGATAGATAGATAGATAGATAGATACTTTATTAATCCCAAGGGGAAATTCACATACTCCAGCAGCAGCATACTGATATAAAAAACAATATTAAATTAAAGATTGATAATAATGCAGGTAAAAACAGACAACATTAAACAGAATATATTCTACTGACTATTATTATAAATCTACAAAACTTCTCAAAGAATAAAACTTTACAATTTGGAATCACATGTAAAATTTGGAATTGCATGTTTGTTGAATTGAATACTTCAAAATTTATCTGAGTTGCTGCTTCATTATATTCTAATTAAACAATATATTTCACTGACTATTATTATAAATCTACAGAACTTGTCAAAGAACAAAACTTAAAAAATTTTGAATCACATGCAAAAAAACATGTTTCCACTGTCATGCCAAGCATTGTGGACAGCGAGAGACTGGTTTTCTATTGCTGTGACAGTACAGGCCACCTTCAGAGATGCCCATCCCATTTACGCTGCGTTCCCATTACAAGCCTCAATGCTCAGTTCCGATTTTTTTTGCTCAGATCAGATTTGCCTGTCTTGATGGTTCACATTTATAAGTACAAGTGACCTGTATCTAATTAATGTGAACATATGTCCTCCAAAATGGCACATATGCACATGTTGATATGTTTGTGTACAATCTGTGTCACCAACAACACAAAACTTTATATTTGTTTGACGACTCATGGTGTTAAAACTGAGAAAATGAATGTGCTAGTAGCTAGTGTATGCATCGCATTTTGCTCTGTAACACAGCGAACTGTTCGTCACCTGTACATGATTACAGTACATTGAGAAGGTGAAAAAAAGCAAAACGGCTCGCTTTTGATTTTTTTCCAGCAATTAGTAGCACCAAGAGATGTGTGTGTACTAGAAAGGAGCCAGCCATGGTATGTATCCTCCACTGCTGTTTGGCTGTGCTGATGGCAGTAGAGCATAGCCCATGCGTATAGTCATGAAATCTAATCTGACTGTTATCTTTCATGGTGCATGGCCACGAATTGGATACATATCCAATCTAGGACCACATATGAAAAGGATTCAAATCTGATTTGAGTGCATAGCCGTGAAACACATCAGATCTGTGTCACGTTAAAGCAAAAAATCGGATTTGAATTGCTTCACCCTGGAAATGCTCTTCTGCTTTAGACAGAGCAACTGAGAGCAGTCAGCTTCTTATACAGTGAGCTGCTGTTACTATCTATCGAATTTTCCATTTAATTTGGACTGTTGAAATTGTTGTCTGTTAGACTCACATTGCATGAAGTGTCATGTCAGAACTAGGTGGGTATAAAACTTGGTGTCTGAAAATTCACTCCATCCTTGTACTGGAATAAATACAAACAAAACTGTTTTTCTTCATTTGCGATTCATTTGGCTTGATGCTTTGATTGCCTTTTGGCTCATTCCACTCTTACTTTGTTTCATACCTTCTTTCTTTGTCATCTGCCCTCACATGCATTCATTTCCCAAACTGTATTTTCCTGATTTTAGGAACTAGCGCCTGTCTAAAGCTTCCCCCCCAACAACACAATTTCTTAGCAGACTTTCTTTCCCGGCTTAGAGAACATGCACAGAAGTTACTCTAATCTGTCCCACTCCACTCCATTCTTCAAAAAGTCATTTGTCTCCTTTCATGAATTTCTACATGCACACTGCTTTCCAAACTAGATTCATTCACTTTTATACTACCTAAATTCACATAAATTCATCACCATTACATCCACCCCTTATGAATACCACTGCCCTGTACATGGATGCAAAAAATGAATGCAGTCAACAACCGTACACAATCATATCTGGATAAACCTTACTAGTGGGAAAACACCTGTAACACTCTCTTAGCTCCAAACACAAGTAGGCCTCTCGCATGCAAAATATCTCCACTTGCTCATAAAATTGCCCAGAATAAGTGAGAGTGGACAGGTGCTGGAGTGTACACTGTAATGAATTGCCTGTTCATCCAAGGCTGCTACTGGGAAAGATTCCAACTTCTTGCAAATCTATAACAGAAAAGCTGGATTGGAGGAAGGATGTTTTTCTTTTTCTGTGGCTCAGTAAATGTAAGAGGATGGTTAGCAAAGTGAAAACTGCATCCCCATGAGGTGCCTCCACACTGCTTTGCATTTTACGTCTGCCGTGCTTGTACTGTAAGAGGCCATTCCACTATGCTACTGCGGTAACCCCAGGGTCTCCCTGTGTTTCTATTAGGTTTATGATTCGGTAGGTAGCACTCCTGTCTCACACCTCCAAGGCTTGATATTATACGGTTTCCTTTTCTCTTCCATGTCCACATGGTTACTGCAACAGGTACACCTAAATGAAAGAATTATTTTGTTTTTTTGGGACATAACAAAGATATAGTCAGGGGACAGTCTAAAGGTCAGAATACCAAGAGGTAATGAAAACACTAATTGTTAAAACCCATGAAATCATTAGTCGAAATCGAGGTTATGAAAAGCCAGCAATTCAAAACTAAACAGTAAGACTAAATTTCAAGTTGGGTTTTTTTTTTTTAGAAAAATCCGGAAACTAGAATACCATGTTTACCATAACACCATCTTAAATACCCACATGGGGACATGAGTCATTAGTCTGGCAATGGGCTCTGCCTATACACAGAAAATGGTGGTGCAAACAAGAGTACAAAATGTTGACATTGTCACATCTCCGTAATATCGCCACAAATAAGTAATGCAGAAAAATCAAAAGCTACATTTGTATAAATTGTACAAGATATTCCAACTATAATAAGGTCTGAATCCTGACAATTTCTGATTTCTCATTGCTACACTTAAAACAACGAAACGTCTCATGATGATGCATATTATATCAAGAGGCTACACAAATTAATCAAATGAGAATTCAGTGAATAGGAAGAATCAGCCTTTGGTTAAAGCAAAAATGCACAACCACTGTGGCGGACTATTTGAAACTGATCTTGACACGTCTGGTCTTACTGAAAGCACCCAGAAGTCGATTGCCCCTAAATAAGAAGATGCAGAAGACGTCTCTAATATGGTTCCAGATTATTTCCTCAGTATGACACATGGCAAGCATAACCTTTGTTTCATGTCCAAGTGTCCTACTGAATGGGTAGAAGCAGAGACCAGCCAGTATACTTCACAGCACTGAATCCACACCCAAATAATGTGGCACCTTCACTTGAGGGGGAAACATTAGGTCTGGCCACATTCAAGAAGGATCCACTGCTACCTGATGGATTTCACTACAAGACACCAGAAAGACCAATACTCCCCACGTGTAATAAGCAAAATCCTTCAACACACCTGAAACGCATGGTTGAAGCTTTAGAAATGTGTTTACATTAGTGTCACGCACCACGACCATGATGATGAAAGGCATCGAACATCTCATTTCACACATTTGTACTCTGTGTGCTCTTTTTATTACTGAACCCAGAGCCCACATTGTAACTGTGATGGGTCAGTTTGTGCTCGGACACCAGAATTCTCATTTGCTCCAAGACTTGCCCCAAGTTACCTTTGATCAAGCGGTCCTTTCATAGCTTTTAGTGAACAGAGAGCTTCACTCCTTAGCCTCAACCTTCAGATTAAAGGACAGACATTGATTCATACAGCTGTCGCCCCTTTAACAAAAATACTATTTCTGCTTAGTTTCAAATTCACACTTAGATATTCTGCCAAATACATGATCAAAAAACAAAAAAAGGAAAGACACTTTCAAAATCTTTTACCAATAGTGCTAACCAGACCTAATTTGATTTTCTACAGTGTTTAAAAATAGCTCAATGTCAAGTGGAATGAGCTTCAGCTGAAAATACTGGAAAATCTGGAAAGAAATCCACCCATCCATTTTTAAAACCTTCAGTTTTGAGTCAGGATGGTAGCTCTGGGTACAACGTAGAAAATCACTTTTGCTACCAGCCACACTCGAACACAATAAATCATCCACCACTCCATTTTAGCAAACTGCATTTTCAGTTATAAGTTTGAGGTGAGATGCAGCTTTTAGCAGGTAGCACTGGGTGCAAAGCAGGAATCAGTCCTGGACTGGCATGGCAGGGCAAGTCATCACAAGGTGTGCCACACTGATTCACACTCAGCATGGTGGCCTGTGGGAGGAAACCAGAGACCGTGATAGAAACCCCCGGAAATACAAAGAAAACCCACTTTAGCAGGAATTGGTGCAGTGTCCTACCCATAGGCAGCCACTACTAGAGCGAGACCAACCCACCTTATATACTGACTGAATTCTTTTCTAATTATTATAATCCAAAATTACTCATAAATTAATAGAGGGATCACTCTTACTTGCTTTATCCCGCACAACTGAATGTAGTGAATGGATACTGAATATCCTTAGGCTCACTGACTTTTATTGTGCAAAAAAGCGGAGGGGTGGGGAGTATCTTCTCCCTTTTGTTGTTGATAATGGATATGCACCATCGACAAATTCCTTACATGTTTCAGCAAAATGCACTGTAAATTTCAACCTCATTTGCTCGCTCTTCCACTCACACACACACACACACACGCACGCACACGCACACACACACTCACACACTCACACACTCATGGTTTCCTTTACAATGAAGCCACATCCTCTTTCTGGTTGATAAAACACTGAAAATGAAATTTAAATACATGCTTCTTTTGCAACAGCAGCGAGTCTGGACCTCTTGAAAACAAGGCTTTTATTTTTGTAATGAAGGACTGAGGAAACATAACAGCAAAGAAAAAAATGAGCCACTTTTTCGTTTTGTTTTATTCAGTGCTGTAATGCCAGTTGTAGATATTCCACATCTTAGCTGCACTTTCCGATGCTTCTGTACGATTCTATCTGAACATAAAATCTGTATGTAGCTGATAGTAACTCATTTGGCAACTTATCAACAGTTAAGCCACCCGTAGATACAACTGCCAAAATTGTAGCTCTGTAGTGAAGCGGCCATGCATTTCTTTTGCCCTTCAAGACACAAATGCACCTGCTACAGTTTCTCCCTTTCCTCATTAATGATCTCGAGAGCTTAAACGGAAGTGCAAAAAATCCATCTATTATCAAACCCACTAAATCCACTTTAGGGTCACATTAGTCACAAGGCAGGAGGCGACTTGGACAAGGAGCCAGTCTACCACACCCAGAGCCGCCACACTTGCTCATGTGAGGTTAGTTTAGAGATAACATGCCCAAGAAACATCAAAGTGAACAAGGGGAGAATGTGTAAACTCCACACAGAAAAAAACGACCGGCTTGTGATCTGAACTTAGGCCTCTGGAGCTGTGAGCCAGCCAGAAAAAGAAGTTACGTATATGATACTTCACATGACAATTAGAACTAGAACAATTGAAATTTCGTTCCAATAAAAAAGAAATCGAGGAAACTAAATGCAGGTAGTCATCGGCTTACAACCTATGTGTCTTCTGACCATTTGACTTACGACCGCTACTAAAACGACAGTTTTCAGCACTCCAGGGGCCTCATGTATAACGCCGTGCGTAGAACTCACACTATAACATGGCGTAAGCACAAAAGCGGGATTGTGCGTACGCACAGAAAAATCCAGATGCAAGAATCTGTGCGCACGCATACTTTCACGTTCTTCCACTACATAAATCCCGATTTGCGTGAAAAGTAACGCACGTGCACGCGCCTTCTGTCCCGCCCCAACTCCTCCCAGAATTACGCCTCTTTGAATATGCAAATCAATATAAATAGCCTTCTGTGAAAAGACAATGGGAAAAGCACAGGGGAAAATATAAGAATTTCAGCGAATACCAAGTGGAGGCAAAGGAAAAACGTACTATTTGTTGGTTTAAACAGTGGTATAATCAACAAAAGAAAGTTGATCGAGTGACAGAGTGTCGGAAAAACTCGAAAGATCAAATTCACAAAGTCGCACAGTGCCCGAAATAAAAAAGAAATCACATATCAAAGTCGCTGTGAAAAGGCGAGTCGTAGCCCACCGTCTGAGTGTCATATGAAAGCTTATTAGTGTACAAACAAAAAACATAGGCACACAGTGGGAAAAAAGCACGAAATGTCAACTTTAATCTCGAAATTTCCACTTTAATCACGTAGTTTATTTTGCCATTAAAGTAGAGCATCATAAACTTCATCTTAAAATCGTTTATTTTACTAGTTTCTCAAGTAGCATGTTAAAGTCTTTGTTCTGTATTTGATCTTCTATGTGCTCTATGTGTGTGAATCACTACGTGCTTCCGTTCTTTCTCTTTCTCCGACAGGACACAGAATGCATTACATTCGAGATATTACAGCCCTCTGAATAATTAAAATACTGAGATGTATACGTGATATCATTTTCATGATGATAGGAATGAAAGCGTGTTATTAAACATGGGAACACGGTGGCGCAGTGATTGTTCATATCTCACGCAAGAGGCTTGCGGTGCCATGTGCGACCTTCGATGAAATAATTTATTACAGAAGTACTGTCTCTTTCAAACGTACTAACCTCCAATTCTTGTCCATACTTTTCTTTCTCCAATCGCCACACAATCAGCTCTGTAATAGACGTTAAGCCATATGTAAGCTTAGAACGCCGATTCTTCAAAACTTTTAAGGAACATTGAAATATCTTCGTAGTACATGTTTAATTATTCTATTCGTCTATCCTTCCAGTGTCGCGTCAGCACCAGCAAGAATACAGCGCAAGGCAGGAGCTATCCTTGAACTATACGCTGCGGCACCGTGTCCTCACATGTTTAATTATTAACAATACAGATTATTTAAATGAAGTTAAAGTTTTACCTGTATACTATAAGCAACATATTTTGCTGCATTTCATCTTAAAAATGATATTGTCATCATACGCGCTTTATAAAGTAGCGCAGGTTGTGCAATATTATAACTGTAGTGCAAGTTTACAGTGAGGTGATTGTACTTATAAGTACAAACAGTTCTACAAGGATCACTTGATGGACTGATTGAGTGCGTTTAGAGTTATTGGGATGAAACTGTTTCTGAAACGCGAGGTCCGTACAGGAAAGGCTTTGACGCTTTTTGCCGTGGTTGAGGTACAGTATGTACTTGAAACTGTATACCGATAATTCTCTTTCCGATCATCTGCTGCTGTGATTCACACTCAGATACAGTGATATAAATACTCCGAGTGGTGCAGTGAGAGTAATATGGAAAAAGATGATCCGCAGTGGCAACCCTTAACGGGAACAGCAAAAAGAAGAACAAGATGCAGTAAACGTAAAAACGCTAAAGCAGTTATGGTATTTGGAATACTATGGCTATTCCCTGGCCCATTATATTGCTACAGGTTAATTACAATCAGATGCATTACACTAATAAACAATATGCAGTTAATTTCAGTGTATTTATAAAGCCGCGTCAGGAATGTGGAGCTAAGAAAGAAAGGATGAGCACACGGGAACAGTAGTTTGACCATTCTGTGGACCATTATATTGTTACAGGTTAATTACAATCAGATGCATTAAATTTATGAACGATATGCGGTTAATTTCAGTGTATTTGATAAAGCCGCCGCCGTGGATGTGGATCTGAGAAAGAAAGGGTGGTCACACAGGAACAGTAGCACTGCTTTGATGCTGGGTGCCGCCAGTCTGCAAAACCGAGGGGAAAAATTGCGTACGCCAAGGTATGAGTTACCGTGGAAATGTGCGTGGCTTTACGCCAAGTTTAGGTTTTATACATCGCGATTTGAGCGTGGAAAGGTTCGTACGCAACATTTCTGTGCGTACGCACCGTTTATACATGAGGCCCCAGCTCTGTTTGCCTTGACTCATTTATCTCAATCTCAGTTTAGTTACATTTGTCTCACAATTACTGGAAAAAAAGGCAATTGATCTCGACACAAAAATTAAGGTGAACAAGCAGAATGAGGGAGGAAAGAAAGCGAATACAATTGCATGTGACTTTAAGATATCGCACACGCGCTGTGCTACTACACTTTGGCTTTGAATCCGGTTAACAGCCAAAGCTCCTGCATTGTGACTCATGATGTGCCGCTTCGTGCGAACCTCCTTGAAGAGGTAATGAGACCCCATTGAACTCCTTTATCTGTAAATGTTTATTATTAACAGGCTGAAATGTTAAAATGGAAAAAATATATGAGTGCTCAAACTCTGCCAATACAATTCCTCCTCTCAGAGTTAACACAATGAACACTTGGAGAGGATCACACTGATGACGAAACATGACACAGACAAAGAAAGAACCCGTGAAGCTGTTAAAGGTTCAGCACCCATGTGAGCAAAAGTAATAACGAAACAAAATAATAATACAAAAAATAATTAACAAAAAAAAATGATAGAACATCTTCACAGTGTGCTAAGAATATGATAAAAATGGATATACAGTAAAACAAACAATATGACTTAAGGGACTTAAGTACTATACATAGGATCAGGTTTGAATACATACAGTACAGTGATCCCTCGCTATATCACGCTTCAACTTTTGCGGCTTCACTCTATCGCGATTTTTTCTCATACACGCTTACGTCACTACGCATGCGCTTTCTGAGAACTTTTATCTAAGCCCCACGATGGCTCCTAAATGTGCTGCTTTTTCTAAGCCTTCTGACAATGAAACTAAGCGCCGGAGGAAGATGCATACCATCCAGGAGAAGGTGAAACTCTTGGTTATGATCAAAGATGGCAATACCCTGCAAAAGCCTCCTCACACATATGAAAAGACAGCGCCAGCAACTGCCTATCAAGATGTTCTTCAGCCACGCACCCAGACACTCACTGCCTACTCCTAGTACTCCTTCAGCAGAAGAAGACAACGACGCACCTGCTGAAGATACTGCACCACCTGAAGACTCTCCTACTGAGGTCCTGCCTTCATAGGTTAGTGGTTGTGTGTAAGAACTGTGTGTGTGTGTGTAATTAAATGTACAGTACAATAATAATAATATGATATTTGTAACGTCTAATATGTCTTATTTTCTCTTATTTTGTCTAATATATTGGGTAATACGAGTGTAATGGTGACTAAAGGATGTTATTTCATGTCTAGAGGGCTCTAATAATGTTAAAAAACATATTTAGAAGGTCGTAAACAGGTTTTCTATACTCTAACTGCGAAAATATTCGATTTATAAATAAAGAATCCTACTTCGCGAAAATTCATTTATCACGGTTGAGTCTGGAACGGATTAACCGTGATAAATGAGGGTTCACTGTATACCGGTCCATCTTATGTCCAGATTGACTTGCGATCTGTTGGGACCGAACATGGTCATAAGCTGATGACACACCTAGGTTGGTAATAAAATAAGAAATATAAATTTTTGACAAGTTAAAATGAACTAACCTTGAAGTAATCCATCATTTCATTAAACCAGGTCAATCTATTACAACCTGGTCACTATGGCTGTGGGACGGCAAGAATTTACATTTATCGATTAAGCCTTTATTCAAGATGACTTAGAACATTTGATATACAATTTGTTACATTTGTTTTTGTGTTTTTTCCAATTTGAGCAAAGGCAGTTGAAGTGACTTTTTCATAATTGCACAATGTCAGTAGTAGGATCTGAAGCAACAGCCGCTGGGTCTGAGGTCCAAAGTTTTAACTAGAAGGATTTAGTACAAGGTAGGAACCAACTCTGGACATGGTAACAGCTTAACTCTTTGTGGGCTGAATATTTTTTCCAAGCACACAAAGCAATGGTTCACACATAAAACAACATAAAACGTCTGTTGCTACGTGCTGTGGCTGTTGTTGGCGCATGTTCGCCATTTCTGGTGGAAGTGGCTGCGCAGGGGCTCCTCGATGGCCAGAAGGAATGCGCGGTGGGCCAGCTGCCTGGCTGTCTTCACGCAGTAGGTGGGCAGCAGTGGCAATATGGTTTATACCTCTTGTCATCATAAGTGGTGGTCCTCCCAGGTGAACGCTGCTGTAGGCGTATCAGCTACATGAACGTGTTCAGCACCACGATCATCTGGGGACTGATCAGCCAATGCTGGTACCTCAATTTTGCTTTTGATCTCCATCTCCAGATCACTTGCATCAAATTCCAAGTCCGACAAGTCAGAGTCTGATTCAGCGATAATACGTAAAACATTCAAGGAGTGTTTTAATTTGCACATTAGCTTTAGTCTCTCACCAGATGTCGATGCCATTTTAGAGCTTGTTTGCTCTTCGCTGTTCATGCATGCACAGGGAATCGAGGTGAAATCAACAAAGCTACTTAACTTCTAGCAAAGAGAGTCGAATTAAATCGTAAGGGCGAGTTTTGTCACAGTTTACAGTCGATTACCGTCCTCTATCCCTGAATTTTGACAAAAGTCAACATCAGCCCTGAAAGAGTTAAACTACCCAGATGAGAAATTTTAAGCAAAAATAAAAACAAAAAAATTATTGTTAAAGACTAGTCAATCATTCTCCAACTCGCAATATCCTAATACAGGGTCACAGGGGTCTGCTGGTGCCTTTCCCATTGGGATTAATAAAGTATCTATCTATCTATCTATCTATCTATCTATCTATCTATCTATCTATCTATCTATCTATCTATCTATCTATCTATCTATCCCAGCCGGCATAGGGCGTAAGGCAGGAACAAGCCCCAAGCAGGGCGCCAGCCCACAGCAGGACACACACACCCACACACCAAGCACACACTAGGGACAATTTAGGATCACCAATGCACCTAACCGACATGGGGAGAACATGCAAACTTCACACAGGGAGGACCCGGGTAGCGAACCCAGGTCTTCTTACTGCGAGGCAGCAGCCCTACCCACTGCCAAAGACTATCAAATGATAAAGTGCAGGCAGGTTGGCTTACTGATACATGAAAACCATGATGCAAATTGAGTTCCAAACACTCATTTGCTATGTGTTCAAAATATGCAAACTTCACCTGCCAGTGGTGACTTGGTATAAATACACACTGCACTGTGAAAATATTTATTGTAGAACATTCTTTTCAACATGGAAAGCACTGTATAAAAAAAATAAAGGTACACTTGCTAAACTTCAAATATCTAGTTCCTTTGGATTTCAACATTAAAAATGGACAGAAAAATGTTTGGTTGCCACCACAACAAAGCAAGCATGCCAACTTAACTACAAAGAGACAAACTAAAAAGGCAAGGCAAAAAAAAATAAACACATGTTACATGTAGTACAAATGGAGAAAACTTGGAAACCCTTTCACATATATACCATTGAGCTTTATCGGAGGTGCAGGCCTACACTTATTTTGTATGCTCTACAGCCCCACGGATGTGAAGGTTAGGCTGACTGTAGTCTCTAAATTGGCCCGATGTGAGTAAGTGTGTCCTGTGATGGACCAGCAGCCCAGTCCATGGTTGTTTCCTGCCTGACCTGTCATTGTTCTGAAAAAAATGGGTAGACAGATAAATGCACTCTGAATTTAAACAATTTCATATTACACATAATGATGCAAATAAATAAAGTTCCTAGCATAATCCAGAACTGCCAGACAAACTGTTTGTTCACCCTAGGGCATGCCAGGGCTGGCACATAAACTGCTTGTCCACTGTAGGGCATGCCAGAACTGCATACCCCAGCAGTCACGCGCAGACTGGATACATATGAGTAGGGATTTCAATCAGTCCAGAAGTTTGCGTAAACAGACAGATAGAACAGCAGGAGTCATGGGACACCCTGTTAAAGATGTCACCCCATACCCTTCAGTTACTCTTATTCACTGAGCTACTGGCAAGCCTAGCTGCTTTAAAAACAACAAGGTTACGATGGAAAGCTTATTTCTGTGTATATGAATTAGAAGTTAATTGCATTCCTAGTACCTTTTAGACTTCTTATTCCAAATTTTGATGTGAGACTGAACAGGCTAGCTCACACTTCACTGTCCTAGATGACGGTGGCTGGCTGCTGCTAAAGAATTCACAGGGTAGCCAAGAAATAATCCTTTATGTATGTTGTTGACCTTCCTCATGGCCTTTTCCTAGTACGTCATGCCTAGTTCACTGATTAGAATATATTTTAGGGTTTTTAATCTGTAAGAAGACTACTTCCAGAACCAATGTTTTACAAAGAATTGGGCGGCACGGTGGCGCAGTGGGTAGCGCTGCTGCCTCGCAGTTGGGAGACCTGGGGACCCGGGTTCGCTTCCCGGGCCCTCCCTGTGTGGAGTTTGCATGTTCTCCCCGTGTCTGCGTGGGTTTCCTCCGGGCACTCCGGTTTCCTCCCACAGTCCAAAGACATGCTGGTTAGGTGGATTGGCGATTCTAAATTGGCCCTAGTGTGTGCTTGGTGTGTGGGTGTGTTTGTGTGTGTCCTGCGGTTGGTTGGCACCCTGCCCAGGATTGGTTCCTGCCTTGTGCCCTGTGTTGGCTGGGATTGGCTACAGCAGACCCCCGTGACCCTGTGTTCGGATTCAGGGGGTTGGATAATGGATGGATGGATGGATGTGTCCAGCGCCATCTAGCCAATACATTTAAACCTCTAGCACAAACACTGGCTCCCCCTCTACCACTGAGGCTACATTCTACATCCAGTTCATCATGTTCAGCTCATCACAATCTGTTTCATATGCTATGACTATGATTATGACGTATGAGTACCAGGAGGTGAGCACACATGTTCATGTCAACCATGATGAGAAGAGTCCATTCAGCCCCACAAACATGTCCTTCCTATTCAGCGAAAGTGTCCAAAATAACATCAAGACAAGTGTTTTAAATCCCTAGAGTCCTACTTTATACCACATTGAATGGTCATTTATTTCAAGTGTTTATGTTTTTTTGATGTGCAGAAAAACAGATTTGTAACATTTGTCACCTCTTAATATCCATTTGTTTAAACTGAAAAGCATCAAGCCTCTCAATCCCCTATATTTTTTTTTGTAATAAGCCTACCTTCAGCAGGCCACATGGATGACCTGACCACCAGGAGCATCCCAGAAATTAATATCTCCAACGTCTGACTGACTCCAGGGACTGGGCCTGGTATTCCTTTTGCAGAAACGCAGTAAATTACCAAGCAAGGTAGTCAATTGTGGGACTGTGAGGACCTTCAAGCTGATAGTTTGCTAAATTAGTTAAGAAGGAATTGATGAACTATGTTGGACTGAATGGCATGTTCTCATTAAAATTGTTCTTATGTTCTAGGAAAGGATCAGTTTTTAAGTCAACCACTGACATCCAACTTTAGTTTTTTTTTTTGAATGGCCCCTTACTCCACATAGCTCCATGAATCACATCAGCTCCAAATGATGAGAACCAAGCCAGGGGTCTTCTGTGGACTTTGTCACAGCAGATCCAAAAACACTTGCACGCTGTTAAGACTGACATTAGATCCCATTTCACTATTTTTTGTCATCTCACAAGCTTCTCTCACCTAGCAGACAGTGACTGCTGTTGATAAATGCAAAAGTAACACCCACAAATGTCTGGAACAAATGTAAATGCACACTAGGTAGGATCATCGTGTAAAGCACAAATTCAATTACCTTGGGGCAAAAAGAAATAGTTGGATGTCTGTAATAAAACACTGGCTATTGCAAAATGCACAGAGTTATAATAATGCATCCAGTTTGCATGTCGTTTCTCAGCCATTTGTATCTAAACTGACATGAATTTTTATCTTTGCTAACTTTCTTCAACAAAAGAAACCCTAATCCTGTCCCCTGCAAAAAAAAAAAAAGGAATGGGATAGAAAATGAAAGATCTCTTCTCAATACCAATCTCATTGTTTTCTATGAAAGTCAGACATTTAAGTTAGATCATTTAGATTCATAGTACCACTCTGTTGATCTTTCCATACCTTTAACTGAACCCACTACATTAAATCATCTTAAAGTCATGTGAACACTGGGTCTGTCCTCACAGGATGAGGTCTAAGGAAGAACCAACCCTGGATGAGGCATCAGACCATGATGCCTATGGGCCTCCTTACTCCTCCAGTTCACCCCACTAATAAAACCCATTACATGTAAAACAAGGAGTGCAAAGGCAGAAATAAAAATGAGAAGGCATTCTGGATACATTCCAAAGTTTAAAGACTTTAGTGGCACAAAATGAGGCAGTAAACATTTTTGCTGTTTTAGATGAACAAATTCCATAACAACCGAAAAAAAAATTCTTTTGGATGTTGTACATATTTACCACTTGCCAATAACACTTTTATCTACAGTATATAATTTATTATGGTATTAATTAAATCAATAGTGTTTTTGCAGATAATGTTGAAATTTTATATGTACTTATTCCATGCTTCTGTGTTAGGTGAAGCCAAGTATAAGCATTATTCTTTGTAATTAAAAACTGGTGTAAAAATAAACCTGAAATAATGTGAAGAACCATTAATTACAAATATTCATACTATTCCTTTCTTTGGAAGATGCTATACATACAGTATTAGAACATTAGAACAATCTAGACAAGAACAGGCCATTCAGCCCAACAAAGCTCGCCAGTCCTATCCCCTCTTCTTTAAGAACATCAAGTCTAGTTTTAAAAGTCTACTTGGTAGCTTATTATTATAAGTATCTATGGTTCTCTTTGTGAAGAAAAAACTTCCTAATGTTTGTGTGAAATTTATCCTTAGCGATGTCTGTTAAGTCTGACTTGATTGTAGGTAATGTTACTTTCTTTGTTGTTAAAGTAACTCTTGATTGTATGGAATTTTAACTTCTATAAATAAAATCTACAAGAAAAAACACAATTGTGCCCCTGTGTTCTTGACAAACTCATTTTAAAATAACAGTCTTGATCCACTGTACTAATTCCCTTCATAATTTTAAACACTTCAATTAATCTTCTTTTGCTTAAACTGTATAGGCTCAGCTCTTTTAATCCTTCCTCGTAATTCAACCCCTGTAGCCCTGGAATCAGCCTAGTCGCTCTTCTCTGGACCTTTTCTAGTGCTGCTATGTCCTTTTTGTAGCCTGGAGACCAAAACTGCACACAGTACTCCAGATGAGGCCTCGCCAGTGCATTATAAAGGTTGAGCATCACCTCCTTGGACGTACTCCACACATAGTTAACATTCTGAACACCGTTTGCAAGTTGATAGTGTCTAGTCCACTGTGAATCCTAAATCTTTCTCATAAGGTGTACTTTTGATTTCCAGACCTCCAACTATGTAATCAAACCTAACATTTACTTCCTACGTGTAATGCTTTACCGTACTTACATTAAATTACATCTGCCACAAATCTGCCCAATCCTGTGTGCCATCCAAGTCCTTCTGTGATAATTCAATGGATTCTAGATTATCTCACAATCCTCCTAGCTTGGTATCATCTGGTTGCATATCAGGCATCACAAAGCGGAACTAGTGAAGTTCTATCAACTTCGGTTTACATCTTTATGGCATTCGAATGTTCTCCACATCCTCTTTCACTGGGTACTTCTATTTTTCCTCCACATCCAAAAATTGTGTCAGTTAACTGGGAACTAAACAAGTCCAGCATGAGCTGATGCGGCTCCGTAAGTGTGTTAAGTGATGGAACAGCACCTTTGTCTGAGCTGGCACCAATCTTGTGCCCAATACTTCTGTGACAGCTGCCTCTTCATAACCCTCTAAATGGTAAACTGAATTTGAGAAATGTATAAACAGAAACTATTAAAGCTTTTCCAGCAGTTTCACTTTGTCGTAAAAATGATCTAGCAGCCCCTAGGTCAAAGCTGATAATGTGGACTTTTTTTTAATAATTCTCATGTATTCATTAGGGATGCTAGAAAATCAATAAAGTGCAATTAAATATTTTGCAGGAGCTCTGATTTACAATTGTAAAAAGAAGATTCCTGCCAGCTTCTGAAAGCTTAATCCTAGGACATGCCTGGCTTTAGTTCAAAATGTAAAAGCATCCTAGAGCTCACTGGCTAGTATGAAGCCTCTCTTAGTCTTTTGAATAAGCAGACTGAAAATGAAAACCTAATCTGATGTGATAAGTATCTATAAAAAAAGAAAATAAGAACATTATACTTGTCAGGAAATTACCTTATAGTAGAATGTGCCTTTTAGGATATTTTTAAGTTGTTTCTTACTATCTCAAGTATCAAACATTTTTTGTTATCACTCACTCCTTCTTAGTAAAAAGCAAGAGTTGATAACAATCCACAACTCTTTAAATGTAACGTCTTACAAATAAACTTTGCATCCAATTGCCCTTCATGTGTTAAAAATGATCACTTTCATTCATCAGACTTTTTTATGCATTATGTCTGCTGCTAAATAACTCTAGGTACGTAGGTGTGAATCACAGCCTGTTTGTGTGGAGTTTGCACATTCTCGCTACGTCTGTTTGGGCTCGTCTCAGTGATTGCAGTTTTCCACCTACACCCCAAAGCTATGATCATTTTTCTAAACTGGCCCGCTGTATAACAGATTAGCACTTTGTGCAGGGATGGTTCCTGCCTTGGAGAGACTCTGCCCCATGCGACCATGAATTGGATTAAGTGGAATCGATTTTCTCATCCAGGTTTCTTCATTGAAGACTGTCAGCGAGTCTCCTGGCAATGGTGTGTACAAGATAGCAGCCAACCATGGATGATGTGTGCCAGTCCATGGCAGGGCACATTTACACACACACACACAATCTTCACACACTGGTGCTAGGTTTGCTTAGATTTGCAAATGACCCAAACATGTACATCATTGATAATAAAAAAAAGTTGATCCATTAAGTCACAACTACACTACTTTATTACAGGGTTGTGACCATAAGGGTCCACCACTGAGCCCCAAACACCACACACAACTCCACCCAACACAGTTTAAGGATAAAGTAAAAGGTTTTTATTACCCAGAGACACATTCACAGAGACACGTTCACAGGCTTCTTAACAATCAAAACAATGTGTTTATTGTTAATAAAGCTCATTCTCCAATTCCATCTCCTTCCACTCTTCCATTTTAGTTTTGCCTGCTGCCTCAGCTAGATGAAGCTCAGCAGCTCCTTTTATGTCAAACCATGGGAGCACTTCCTGTGTCATGACACTGAAATCTCCCCATTCTTCACAGTGCCGCCCAAGGAACCCAACAGGCAACCCTGCAGGTGTCTATACTGGGCTCCATCCAGGTGAACACTGCCTGTCGTAAAATGGGTCTGCAGCTAAGCACCAAGAGGTTATTAGGATTAATAAATAAATAAGTGGCCAGCTCGATCTCCGTGGGTGTGCGGGCTCACGGGCAGCTGTATGGAGTTGGTGGGGTGATCGAGATGGGGCACACCCGCATGTGGGGGTGTGGTCTGCCTTGATTGCTTCATTGGCTTCATACAGTCTGTGTTAGAGTTGATGCACCCAAGGAAGTATATAAGGGAGAGTCAGACAACGGAGAGAACCGAAAGAACAGAAGAGAGAGAGAGTGAGAGTGAGAGAGACTGAAACAAAGGAGGTGAAGTTATTATATTATACTTGGTCAGCCATATAGAGGAGTGGAGACAAGCAGTCAGAAGTCCCATGTAGGAATGCGTGATCAACATTCTTGGTACAGCGCTGAACAGTAACAAGGGAAGCAAGGGAGGATAGGAGGTCTCCCTAGGGATCCAACAGGCGCCAGTTTTTGTGTGAGGAAGACGGGAGAAGACGGCCTGGGGAGTCATGGCAGATGTGCCAAAGGACGGAGTCGTGACTAAGCCGTGTTTGAAAGGGACCACAGATGCTGATGCCTCTGCCGGTTGCAAGACCTGGAAAGGTGAATCGGCGAGACAAGAAAGAGAGATGTGCTGGGCTGAAGGAGAGAAGAAAGGAGAGGATGAAAGTAAAGGAGGGTGACAGAGGCAAGATGGCAATAGGCAGAATGATGGTTGAGAGCAGGTGCTCTGACGCTCTGATGCCTCGTATCTGTGGATTTTTACAAAAATGTAGATCCTGACTTTGTTTTACCTTTGTTATTTATTGAACTATTTATTTGGTTTTAAAACTTCACCTTTGCCACAGGAATTATTTGTTGGATTATTTGTTCATATAATGTGTTTTGTTTATTGCTCTTAAAAGCACAAATGGATTAAAAACTCCTTTTTCACTTTAACACCCATCCATTGCAGTTGCTGTGTGTGTGTCCTCACTAGCAATGGTCCAATACTCTATTTTGACTAAGGACGAAAGCGGGTTCAAGAGGCTCCCATTACGGTTTTGGAAGAGTGGAGACAACCCGCACCATCACACTGCCATCTTTTGTGCTGGGGGACGAATGGTTCAAAAGGTCCATTCATTCCTTGTTCATACATTATTTGATCATCCCAAATGATGGCCATTCCAGGCCAGGTCATTTCTCCATTCTTGTACTCCCATCAATTATGGCCTCCCAGCCAGGTAATTAATCTTTCCCAAAACAGGGTAAACACATTTCAACAAACACTCAGAGGATTAAGATTAATTACGAGGACACTAGAGCAGTCGAGAGCTACGTACAATCTAATATGTCAAATTTGTAGGAGTACATTTTTTAACAAATCTTTCAGTTTCCTACAAAATATGGAAACTCACACATGGTACAGGAGCAGAACAGTAAGCACCTAAAGAAAAACTATGGCAGAGGATGAAAAAGTCTTGACACATTAAATTATCATTTTAAGTGCTAAAATCGAAACCAATGTGCAGTATCAATCCCATTTTCATGAACCTACAATAAAAAGGCCAAGACATGAAACATTGCATCAAATAAATGTTAATTTCACAACCCGAAACACTGTGTACTTCAAATATATCCATCCATCCATCCATTATCCAACCCGCTACATCCTAACTACAGGGTCACGGGGGTCTGCTGGAGCCAATCCCAGCCAACACAGGGCACAAGGCAGGAAACAAACCCCGGGCAGGGCGCCAGCCCACCGCAGACTTCAAATATATCCATTATAATATTCATATAACTTATTATTAAAGAACAAAATGGGGCAACTGAGTAACCATTTGTTAATTTGTCAAGTTATTTTCTAAACTGCTTAATCCAGACCAGGGTCACGGGGGTGCTGGAGCCTAACCCAGCTAGCATAGGACGCAAGGCAGGAACAAACCCTGGACAGGGCACCAGTCCATCACAGGGCAAACACACGCACACACACCTATATTCCAAACACACTGTGGGGCCAATTTGGCATCATCAGTTCATCTAACATGGATGTCTTTGGAGCCCACAAGGAGAACACGGAAACTCCACGCAGGGAGGACACAGAATGCAAGCCCTTGTCTCTTTAGTGCGAGGCAGCAGTGCTACCACTGCACCACCACACAGCCCTTATAAAAAATGTAAAATGACCAAAGTCATCATGATTAAAGGTATACAGTAGCAGATAGTGTAAGACTATGACTAAGTACCTAAAATTCTGCTTTGACCTCCCTGGGATAGAAACATGGGTGACTTACTAACTTCTATCAATGTCATACTTCTAAATTTTTTCCATGTATTTATCTATAAGTTTGACACCTTTAGAAGTACTTAATCATTCTTGTTGCTGACTCATGTTCCTTGGCAATACAAAGACAATACCCCAGATTTACTCTACTTTCTTCAGTGTTGTCTCTCTGCTGTTGATCATTACAATGTGGTAGACATGCAGGTAAGAATGTCATTGTAACTTGTTTTATAAAATTGGAACTTCAGAAGTCTTTCTGTCCCTCAGCACCCAATAAGGCGTATTTAAATGCTGCATGAAGCTTCCGCTTTTCTAGTGCAGCATCAGAGCGAAGAGAGAAAACACAGTGCTAAAAATAAAAAAAAAATCATATTTTAATTATTTTAACTACCTGTTATTTTTAGTTTTACCAAGATTCAGGAAACCAAAGTTTCTGGCACTTAAGAAAGCCTTTTATGTTCAAATCAGAGTGCAAGGCCTAACACTGAGTGACAAGTAAGCAGCAGCATCACAATCCAAGTGGCCAAAGCAGTGCCACCTCCCCTCTTTGACTGGAGTCTCCTTACCTGACTTGGCTCCAGAAGCAGTAGTGAGGACGAAAATAGACTGGTGTAACATGAGGATGTCCTTAGACATCTGTTGAGCAATGAAGTCCTCACATACTTTGCACTGGAGCTTTTTGCCAAGGATGAAAATCCTTTACACTGATGGAAGGCTGATGAAGCCAGATAGCCCACCTAGATTAGGTGAGCACGACTGCAGCCTCTGTTCTCTGCATCACTCCCTGAGAAGAGTGCCAAGCTTAGTCAAGCACTTGAATATGCTAACTCAGGGGTAGGCAATGTCGGTCCTGGAGAGCCGCAGTATGTGCAGGTTTTTGTTCCAACCCAGTTCCTTAACGAGAACTCAATTATTGCTGATGAAGCACATATTGCTTAAGTGACATTTTGATGCTTCATTTTAGTGGTCTCGCTTGTTAAGGTTCTCCAACCTTAATTACTTATTTCAATCTTAAACTGCTGCATTCAGTGTTTTAATTGCTCCTTATTAGCAATAAGATGTAAAAGACAAAGCAGCCAGCAGTTCTCCAGCTAGTTTTTTTCCAATTACATCTGTGTGTGTTCATCATGCACTGTTTGATTTAATAAAATGCTGAATAGAAAAATGTGACAGACTGAAAATGATCTGTTTTAGGCTTCAAATCATTTGGATGATATCCTTGGAAAGGAAAACAATCTACGATATAAGAGCCTTACATTGCACAGACTAACAAGCCATAAAATTAAATAAGGTCTGAGATTGGCAATGATTGGTTTCTAATTAAGCAATTGGGTTGGAATGAATACCTGTAGCCACTGCGGCTCACCAGGACCGACATTGCCTACCCCTGTGCTAATTGTTTTGCATTGCAATTTAAAGCTTGTATAATACTGCCTTACCTCTCTAGTGTGGAGTCTGGACTGCTGCTGAAACTCATTCTGTTAACTTTGTGTATTTACTTTTGTTATTTATTATTTCTAATGTCTGCAACTTTCATCCATTTTTTTTTGTCTGATATACTTTGTTAATCCCTGTAGGGAAATCGTCTTTTTGCATGATCTTTAGGGGTCAGAGTGCAGGGCCAGCCATTGTAAGAGCACCCCTGCAGCCACTTTCAGGTTAAGGGCCTTCCTCGAGGGCCCAACAGAGTAGGATCTCATCTGGCAGTAACTGGATTTGCAAAAACATGATACTGCATTGGGTGGCACAATGCTGCCTCTCAACAAGGAGACTATGGTTCACATCCTAGGCACTCACTGCGTGGAGTTTACATGTTCTCCTCATATCTGTGTGGGCTTCATCTGGGAGCTCTGGTTACTTCTCACAGTCCAAAGACATGTAGGTTAGGTGGATTGATGGTGCTAATTGACCCCTGTGTCTGTGTTTGTGTGTGTGTGGGTGTGTCCGACTAGGTTCTCTTCCTGCCTTGTGCCCATTACTTGCTGAGATAGGCTCCAGCTTCCCCACAATTCTGCTCTGGATAAGTGGGTTTAGAAGATGGACTGTTGATACTGCACATAGATATGCTTTGCTGTTTGAAAGAATGCACTGTGCAAGATGGAACATAACACTTATATTTTAATATTTTGAATAAAACTATTGCATTTAAATGTGAGAATAATTCTCTGCTTTTAAACATCCGAATTAATGAACTTTTCATTCTGATTATCAAAAAAGTTGCTTGCTGCAGCCATACGTTGAAATGTTGGAGGAAGCCCAAGTATCCAGATGGAAAAAATAAATAAGCGAGTTATACAGATGAGGGTCCACATCGCCACACAGTCAGCGACAGGGCTGGGAATTGATCCCAGATCTCTAGAGCTGTGAGGCACATACACTTTCATTCTGCTCACCAACCCTTTTACTGTAATTGGCCACATTTAAAATGTAACATACGTCAATATGGTAATATTTTACATGAGGACACCATTCCTAGAAATTCATTTCAAAAGGGATTCACTCAAAAGTATAGTGGCTGTGTAAATACGGTTCTCGCATGGGTTACATGACTATATCTTGGAATATTTTCAGATAAGTAATGAGAAAATTCGGTAAAATACCGAAAGTTTCTTCATACTTAAATATGAAATAACATGAAGCACTCAAAACCACATCTGAAAGATATCTGTGTCAGACAAGTCAGAAGATCTAATTTAGACACATGTGAATGTAAGCGTGGGTGCGTGCTTCAGTGGTGACCCTTCATGATTAATTACTACTACCTCACACCTGGCGCTGCTAGGCCCCCGCTACCATAAGTGCTACTAAAGAGGCTCCATCAGGAATGACTGAAAGAATGGAAATTAGTAGTCATTAAAGTCTGGCTTCACAAATGGTGAAATCAAAACTCAGAACAGACAAAGAAATGTGTAACAAACTGTTCTGTCATTTTAGAGCATACCCTACCATTGAAGCCATACATCAAGTAGTCAGATTATCCAGGCCCAGGGCTTTATCGGTATTTAATATTCCATCTATCCATCCAACCATCCATCCATTCATCTATCTTCCTAACCTGGTTATCCTGGGCAGGGTCATAAGGCAGCTGGAACCTATCCCCTCAATCATGACGCCAGCTCATTGTAGGGAGGACACACACGGATCAATTTAGTACTGCCAGTCCAGCTAAACTGCATATTTTGTTCTGTGGGAGGAGACCAGTGTACCCATAGGAATCCCACACAGACACAGAGAGAACCCGGGACACTAACACTGGTCTCCTTGCAGCAGTAGCTCAACCAATACCCAACCCGTCCACCCACAGTATTAAGTAGCACAAAATAAAAATTTCAGCTCTTGAAGAATATTCAAAAATAAAACAGTACAAATCCACCACTTTGATTTGGCCAATTACAATTTTATCTTATGTCATGTCATTTTCAAACACACTTAATCCTGACAAGAGTCGGAGAGGGTTCCGGAGCCTATTCCAACTAGCATTGGGTGCAAGGCTGGAACAAACTCTCGACGGTGAGCCAGTCCATCGCAGGGCAAACACATACACACACACACACACAGAAACCACACACGAGGGCCAATTTAGTGTTACCAGTTCCCCTAACCTGCATGTCTTTGAACAATGAGAGGAAACCCATGTGGACACGGGGAGAACATACAAATTCCATGCAGGGAGGACCCAGGACAAGAACCCCAGTCCTCTTAGTGCAATGTATCTGTAGCTACCACTGTGCCACCATGCCACTCTTTATCATAACACTTTTATTAAATGTGAGAAAAGAACAGCAATTCATAATCTTTAATTATTTACCAGCAAAGATGAATGTATATGTATTTAGAACAGGGACAGTCTTAGCTTTGGTAAAACCTTAGTACAGGGAAGGGAATACTGTATATACTCGAATATAAGTCGAGTTTTTCAGCACCCAAAATGTGCTGTAAAACGTCACCCTCTGCTTAGTCAGGTCCCGCTGCCCCCGGTATACGAACAAGCCAGTTTGCCTTTCGGTTTGTGCACGCTGATGATTTCCGCACGTGTTCAGTCTCTCCCTGTGCATTCCCTGTGCAGCGCGCGTGAGAGAGAGAAAGAGACACACACACCCACACACGCAAGAGAGCGATAATTTGATTATTGAAACTTACCAGTAGCTGCTGCATTTCCCACCCTAGGCTTATGCTCGAGTCAATAAGTTTTTCCAGTTTTTGTAGGTAAAACTAGGTACCTCGGCTTATATTCAGGTCAGCTTATACTCGAGGATATACGGTAATTAACATAATGAATAAAAATCTGTGGCATTGTAGCACTTTAATTTTATGTCTGTAGATCTAGCCTGTCTCTTAGTAAGAGACATGTTTCAAATTATAAATCAAATGACAGACCATAACACACATCTGCAACTGTCAACCATAAAAATACCTCTACATTGGCACAAAACTCACCACTACTACATTCAAGAGCGGTGTTTGGGAGTGGCAAGTGGGGCGACTGCCCCAGGCCCTGCACCTAAGGGGGCTCTACTTTTGAGGTCCACGTGTCTCGTTCGAGTGGATTTGCCAAGTTATATTCCGCAGTTATATTTTGATAAAGTATGCATGTTATCTTGCAAAAATGTAGCTGAATACTGTAATGAGAAAATCCGGTGTATGTTAACATTATTTTTATTAAATTTGCACGCAAGTTTATACAGTCC
>NC_041399.2:86290931-86315931 GCF_900747795.2 Erpetoichthys calabaricus | reverse complement strand
GCAATATTATTTGAAAACGAACAGCGTCAGATCGGGTGTGGATTTATGTTGGAGCTGTTACTGAAAGAAAAAAAAGATCAACATGTGCGTTGATCCTGCAACACTGAATAAGCTCACGCGCTCTAACATCCCTTCCCCCCCACGACTCTAAGAAACAGCGCAAGTACAGACACAAACCAAGTGTGATCAAGAGTCCCTGGTTCGATCCCCACTCACTCCTATATTTGCTGTTTTCAGTAGTAAGCTGCTCTTTTTGTTTGCGTCTGTACTTGCTCTGTTACTTAGAGTCAGATCGGGGGTGGGGGGAAGATGTTAGAGCGCGTGAGCTTATTCAGTGCAGCAGGATGATGTGTTGATCTTTTTTTTTCTTTCAGTACATGTGCCTTACCTGTTTATTTATATATCTAGTGACTTTTCTGCCTGTCTGTCTCTCTATTACGCAGTGCTCTGTCTGTCAGTGTGTTATGGATCTTACAAATAACAGTTATAAAGATACTTGTTCATGTTAATTGCAGTCTCAATTGTTAAAAAAATATTTTAAAAGGAGCATCCCACATGAAAATATAACAATCTCATTAACTGACAGTGCATACCAATTTATAAATTGTATGTTCGTTTGAGGTTAAAAAAAAAAAAAAAAAAAAAAAAAAAACACTTCTCTCCTCAACAGGGAATCAAACTCAGGTCTCTGATGGACAGTAAACCTGCTGCGCTCTGAGATAATAAATCTTACCGCTACACCACGGAAGCTGTTGTATTGTTCTTGAACCTTTTGTGAAAGTGTTTATTTGATGTTTGGACTTCATGCTGCTTCACACATTCTATAGTTTATGCCTACATTTTGTAACATTTACTACTAAAATATGAAAAACTTTCTGTTTTAACAATGTGTTTACACAGATTACTGTAGAAACGGAACACACATGAAATGCATGTGTTCCAAATAACAATCTATTATTTCCACTCTAAAACTCCACTTCACTCCCAGATAATCAATCAAGGCATGAGCTGGGAGATGCTCGTGCACGTTCTAAGTCGGTGGGGGGATGGAATAGCCGGCTGCTTGCAGCTTGTTTTTAATCGGCACATTTAGAGGACAAAGGACGCTGGCGGAGAGGTGCAAATGGTTTTAAGGTGGGCCGGATCTACGAGTTTTTTCATAGACTCTGGTAATTCTAGTGTTAATCGGCACATTTACAGGACAAAAGACGCTGAAGGAGAGGTGCGAACGGATTTAAGGTGGGACGGATCTACAAGTTTTTTCGTAGGCTCTGGTAATTCTAGTGTTAAATACACTTACAACTTTTGCACTGATGCTCCTTCACAAAATTTGATTGACGTGAATTCAGTGCCTATTTGTATTTTATACATTGTGGAATGATGAGTCTATTCATGGTTCACAAGTCTAGTTAAGTGAATTTACTTAATATTGCATTATAATGATGTTTAAGTATTCCATTGTCATATTTTTTTATTTGGCAAACACTTTCATTAACTTCATCCAGCTTTTGTTTGCTGCTGTAAGTGCTGAATGTTTTTAATCTGAAACAACTGCAAACCAAGGTGTCAGGTTCATGAGTGAAATGGAGCATTAGCAAAATGATACTTACATGGTATTGGAGAAGTGTTTGAAATCTTTTGTTAGTGTACCTGTTAACTAAAAAGCTGACCATTGAGGTGAAAATTTTATCTGTTTTTTAAATAATGTAAACTAATGAGTAAAAATATTTGAACGCCTATTGTGGAAGTTTTACTGCAAACGCATGCAGATGCATTGCAACATAGCATGTCTAGAGTAACACGATGCCGAAATTAGTGCAAGGTTAAAAATAAAGTCTGTGTTTCCCTTTTAATAAGAATTTTATATAGATTTGAATTATATGCAAAGTTTGTTTCGACAGCCCTAATTTGAAGACAAGTTTGGAATGATTTTGTAATGTGCTGCTAGAGTGAACTCCTGATTTTTTCTCAATCTGTAGCTTGTGGAGTGGAGTGGAGCTGGATGTTTGGAATGCAGATTGGTGTTTGAAGAGGAGCTGGATTTTGATGGCACTAAATTATAGTCTTGGCTATTTTCACTGCCAATCCTGCTTTTCTGTGCTGTGGTTCATTCATATCATATATGTTGCCCTAATTGATGTTTTCTGACATTATCTTAAACATCATGGGTCCAAAAAAGATCTTGAGAGATGGAAAAGCCAAGAAAAAGTAAAAGGTCATTCCTGTGAATATGAAACTTGAACTGATAAAGGATAAGCAAATAGTCTTATTAATTTTTATTTAATTTATTTAATGAAGGGTAAATATCATAATAGACCTTGTTTTGATGCCTGACTTCATTATTAAGGTAATTCTTCTTAATTTTAATGTATTGTAGTAAATGGATAAAATGTTTTCTCTTAATTTGATTTTCCCTTTTAAAGACATGCAGGTTATGTGAATTGGTGCTGCTAAATTGCCATGTGTCTGCGCGTATATGCTAGCCCTGTGATAGACTGGTACCCTGTCTATGGATTTTTACTGCCTTGCATCAAGTGCTTGCTGATATAGACTCCAGCTGCTCGTTGAATTTGCTCTCAGTTAAGTGGGTTAGATGGATGGATAGATGGATGGATAAATGAATGGATACCTGTTTTCTCAATTTTTGTCACCTGATTACATTCTATGTGCCTGCTTATTTTTGATTGTGTGCTTTGGCAAGTGGCAGTAGGCAATCTTTGTAAAATAGAGAAATAAACTATTATATAGTGCAAGAATTTAAGTGATCATAAATGTTTCTTTTTTCAGCTATTACTGTCTAGCTGTCTACAGATGAGACACAGAAATTCACATTTGTCCATAAATATTAAATGTCTTTAACAACATTTGGGGATGGATTTCTGAAGTGAATCCACTTGGAGGAAGACAATGAGATTGTAGGCAATGTGAAGTGCACAGCCGGTCGTCTTTTAAAGTGGACATGAAAACTGTACAAGCAGTGACTGGCTGGAAATGAGAACTACTGTAGTCCCCTGTAGTTGCTGGGCAGCAGTTAAAACTGCTTTGTCTTTGGATACCAGTAAACCCCCGATTCTCTAAAGAATCGCAAATCCAAGAATGGCAATTACTTTCTGTTCCCTTCAGTCTTTGTAGGGATGTAATATCATGGAGGGTGGGAGCGTGCTGGGAAAGTTTTCATTTAATGAAATAAATATATTTGTCGTAAAGATGTGTCTTGTTGGAGTCATGACTCGTTTGGTTCTGGTGTTTGAGAAGCGCGTTGTAGGCGCCTTTGTTCATTGTTTTTATCCATGCAGTCTCGTTTCTGTTTTTCTATGGGTGTGTTGTTAGCTAGAAGTCTTTTGCTGTTAGGAATCATAATTGAACCCCTGACCGCAGGCACTGTGGAGTAGCGGACTGCTGGCACTATCAGTAGTCACCACTACCTCAAGTTTAAATACATACACATATATAGATAGACACCGCATTCACTGTGTTTCCCAGTAGACATGATACGTCAGCCTTATTGCGAGTGGCAAAAGTGCTATTTAAACTAATACAGGTAGACGTGGACACCGGGTTTTCTGATGAAAAAACAACGTTTAAAACAGTATCGTTTACAATAGATTTTGGCGAATCGTTTAAATGCAATTATGTATATCTATTTATACATTAATAATGGCAATTATTAAATAATAATAATTATAATTATTATTAACCGTTCCTCCCATATAAGTAACATTTCGGGGACTACCTTCTTCTATCCTCTAAACATTTCCAGACTTTGTCCTGTTCTTACGCAACACAGTACTGAAGAATTGTTTAATGCCCGAGTCACGTCACGTATAGATTACTGTAACGGTATTCTATCTGGCATCCCACAAATACTTATCAATTGCTTAGAACTTCTTCAAAATTCTGCTGCCAGGATAATATCCTGCTGTTGTAAATCCACTGAACATATTACACCTATTCTCTCTCAACTTCACTGGCTCCCACTTAACTACAGAATACAATACTAAATACCGCTCTTAACATTTAAAGCTCTCCACAACCTCACTGATGTCCTCCAGACTACACTCCTCTCGCTCACTCAGATCTTGTACTTTGAGAATATTCAGTGTGGCAATATGGTGCAGCCTTAGTTTGTGGAAGACAGACACAACTAAAGACATGAGCATAACATGATGGTTGTCAATTTCAAACTGTGTTTCCTCAATGTGCTCCTTGAGAAAAAACTTCAAGTTTGTAGACACATAGTGACTAAATACGTTTAGCCAAAACGTTGTTTGGAGGCTCACTTGAGCACATAAACGCATTGCTTTGCTAGCTTAGCCTGGCTTAGCTAAAGTAAAGATTATAAAACGGGATTTTCTAACGGCCAAATATAACCAAAACAATTGTTCAGCCTTACCTATGAAATGTAATCCCCCGGGATCTGGTTTGGAGCGTACAGCGGTTTGTACAATCCCAAGCAGCACATTATTCATTACTTCACTCCACAGCAGTGCCACTAACAATATGGCGGCGACGTTGACATACGATTCTGCTAGTCATGAGGCATCTAGTTATTCTATGTTAATGTTTAAATATGTCACCATGGCAAGTTGTTGACGAAGGTTTTATATGCGTTTTCCATTTAATTACATAAACATAATCCATACGGGCTTGTTTTGTATTTCCGTTAGTTGAGCTCTGTCATTGTGGAGCCGTGACGTCTTTGCTTCTGGTGTGTCTGAAGCGCGTCGTAGGCGCCTCCATGTATTGTTTTTATCCATGTGGTCTCGTCTTTGTTGTTCTGTGGCTGTGTTGTTAGGTAGAAGTTGTTTACTGTTAGGAAGCATACTCCAACTTACATACACTGACTGCTGGCACAGTGGATTAGAGCAGGTGTAGTTTACAGGTTGTGGTGTTTGGGCACCACACACTGACTCTGGGAACTACAGGCTCGGTTGTGTATTACAAATCGTTGAGCTCTTTCCATTTGGAGCCATGACTCCTTTGGCTCTGCTGACACAGACCGACGGCACAGTGGAATAGAGCAGGTTTAGTTCACAGGTTGTGTTGTTTGGGCGCCACCTACTGACTCTGGGAAGCCGTTGGGTATGACTCTGAGGCGCAGTGCGCATGCGGTGCGTCCGCCGTCCGTGCATAAATTAAACTGTGGTTTAGTAATATAGATTGTTTGATAATAATGGAATTTACATGCAAAAATAGAAAGCATCATAAATAGTGCATAGTTTTATTACCATGTCCATCTGTTTAGTGCCTTCATTCTCGTGTGTCAACGAATATAACTGGTGGTGCTAACAGCAATGCTAAAATCTCCATAATGGGTAAGCTGCTAGCTTAGTAGCTGGTGTATGGTCAGTGTATGATCACTCAATTAGTTATCAGTTTTACCTTTGGCAGTGCTGGTGATAAACTGAAGCAATCAACACGATGCCTCCCAAGGGACGACAAGTTGGATGTTGGTTGAGTGAGTAATTCTTCAATCTGATTTTTTAAGGCCGATACTGATCACCGATTTTCATGTCACAGTGGAACCGCAGTTCACGACCATAATTCGTTCCAAACCTGTGGTCGTGAACCGAAGCAATTTCCCCCATAGGATTGTATGTAAATACAATTGATCCATTCCAGACCATACGAACTGTATGTAAATATATTTTTTTTAAAGATTTTTGAGCACAAATATAGTTAATTACACCATAGAATGCACAGTGTAATAGTAAACTAATGTAAAAACATTGAATAACACTGACACAAACACCCAGGCTCCCTGCTCAGCTGCACGTGCAGGCTCGCTCTCAGCTACACGCGCTCTCTCGCTCTTTCTCTCTCTCTCAGCAGCACGCGATCCAGCTCTCTCTCTCTCTCTCTGTAACATTGCAGCAGTTCGCGCTATAGCCTTACAACCCGATCGCTGTATAAACACTTTTTTTAATGAGTTTTAAACATGGGGGGGGGGGGTTGGGGGGGATAAAAAGGAACATTTGAACAAATCCGAACTTTATTTAAAAACCAACCACAAGCAACCAAGAAAATAACATTGTAAGAGTTTGCACTATAGCCTTATGACCCGATCGCTGTATAAACACTAAGCACAGGGGGAAAAAAATGAACATTTGAACAAATCCGAACTTTATTTAAAAACTAACCACAAGCAACCAAGAAAATAACATTGTAAGAGTTTGCGCTATAGCCTTATGACCCGATCGCTGTATAAACACTAAGCACAGGGGAAAAAAAGGAACATTTGAAAAGTAACATCGCAACAAATCACGCTATGAACCGAAAAATGAACATTTGAAAAATCCGTAATACAAAAACTAACCATAAACCACCAAGAAAACTAACCTTGCATGAGTCGAGGTCTGGCATGAAGTGAGGAGGTTATAGTTTTGAGGGAGAGTCTGGCTCCGCGATGGAGGGATGTTTTCCTTGAGGTGTTCTCTCTTGTGATTTCTTGGGTTTGTGGTGTTTTTAGCTGTTTAGCTGGTGGGAGCGAAAGCCTCGTGCAGCCATTCCAAAAACAAAGTCCTTGTGACCCAACCCTTCGAGTTTGCCCTCCACATTACTGGCAGTCTGGCTTTGTTTACATTGTGCTGCTTGAAAGCACGAGGGTTCTGAAATTGGTAAATGTGTAAACTGGTAAACAGTTTTTCGACCTCTTCCAGCACTTGAGGCCTCTGCCTGGTTAACACTGTAACTCCTTTTGCAACATTAGCTGCTTTAATTGATTCTTTCTGCTTTAGAATAGTCGAAATTGTAGGTTTTGACTTCTTGTACTCGGCAGCAAGATAAGCAACATGAACGCCACGCTCATACTTTTCAATAATTTCTTTGGTCGATTTCAATTTTCTGCAAAACTTTCATCTCACCACTCTTCACTTGCTTAGAAGCCATGGTTAACTGCAAAAGCACACGAAATACCGTAGAGCACAAAGAGTTAACAGGTAAAGCACGCACATCTGACTGAGAACAATGAACAGGGAGAGGCTGAACACGTGCTTAAATACAGTAATTGGCATGTATGAACCGGAAGGGAAATGAAATAGAGCACAAAGAGTTCACAGTGAAAGCACACATGCAGGCACGTGCAAGCACGCACGTCTGACCGAGAACAATGCAACACGTGCGGAAATCATCGGTGCGCACAAACCGAAAGGGAAACTGGCTTGTTCGTATACCGAGTGTGTGGTCGTGAACCGAGGCAAAAGTTTGGCAAACTTTTTGGTCGTGTACCGAGACGTTCATGAACCGAGGTTCCACTGTACTTGATCAGCCTATTCTGATACCGTTTTTTTTTTCTTTTCTTTATCCCTTCAAAAATATTTTACACTGAGCTCCTGAATAACCAGACGCATAGAAGCGTAATGTCCTATATTAAAGTGTATTTTTATAAGTAAACTATAGACTACAGGTATTAATTCATTTTTTAATTTATAAAATGAAATTCTGTAGACTTATTTTGCAGTGACCATAATACTAAAATAAATAAAATTTACTTAAAATATTTACTGTGCTTATAAAATATGTACAAAAATATTTTATCGAATACTTTTGGCATAAAAGAAAATGCTTCTCATAATTACGTTTTTTTTTTTAATTTTTTTTTTTTTTGCAATGTACCTATCTGAAGTAGTAGTTTTCAACCTTCCTCTAAATACAAATATATATAAAATATAAATATATAAAATATATACAGTGGGGCAAAAAAGTATTTAGTTAGCCACCAATTGTGCAAGTTCTCCCACTTAAAAAGATGAGAGAGGCCTGTAATTTTCATCATACGTATACCTCAACTATGAGAGACAAAATGAGGGGAAAAAAATCCAGAAAATCACATTGTCTGATTTTTGAAGAATTTATTTGCAAATTATGGTGGAAAAAAAGTATTTGGTCAATAACAAAAGTTCATCTCAATACTTTGTTATATACCCTTTGTTGGCAATGACAGAGGTCAAACGTTTTCTGTAAGTCTTCACAAGGTTTTCACACACTGTTGCTGGTATTTTGGCCCATTCCTCCATGCAAATCTCCTCTAGAGCAGTGATGTTTTGGGGCTGTCGCTGGGCAACACAGACTTTCAACTCCCTCCAAAGATTTTCTATGGGGTTGAGATCTGGAGACTAGCTAGGCCACTCCAGGACCTTGAAATGCTTCTTACGAAACCACTCCTTCGTTACCCGGGCGGTGTGTTTGGGATCATTGTCATGCTGAAAGACCCAGCCACGTTTCGTCTTCAATGCCCTTGCTGATGGAAGGAGGTTTTCACTCAGAATCTGACGATACATGGCCCCATTCATTCTTTCCTTTACACGGATCAGTTGTTCTGGTCCCTTTGCAGAAAAACAGCCCCAAAGCATGATGTTTTCACCCCCATGCTTTACAGTAGGTATGGTGTTCTTTGGATGCAACTCAGCATTCTTTTTCCTCCAAACACGACGAGTAGAGTTTTTACCAAAAAGTTCTATTTTGGTTTCATCTGACCATATGACATTCTCCCAATCCTCTTCTGGATCATCCAAATGCTCTCTAGCAAACTTCAGACGGGCCTGCACATGTACTGGCTTAAACAGGGGGACACGTCTGGCACTGCAGGATTTGAGTCCCTGGCGGCATAGTGTGTTACTGATGGTAGCCTTTGTTACTTTGGTCCCAGCTCTCTGCAGGTCATTCACTAGGTCCCCCTGTGTGGTTCTGGGATTTTTGCTCACCGTTCTTGTGATCATTTCGACCCCACGGGGTGAGATCTTTCGTGGAGCCCCAGATCGAGGGAGATTATCAATGGTCTTGTATGTCTTCCATTTTCTAATAATTGCTCCCACAGTTGATTTCTTCACACCAAGCTGCTTACCTATTGCAGATTCAGTCTTCCCAGCCTGGTGCACGTCTACAATTTTGTTTCTGGTGTCCTTTGACAGCTCTTTGGTCTTGGCCATAGTGGAGTTTGGAGTGTGACTGTTTGAGGTTGTGGACAGGTGTCTTTTATATTGATAACAAGTTCAAACAGGTGCCATTAATACAGGTAACGAGTGGAGGACAGAGGAGCCTCTTACAGAAGAAGTTACAGTTCTGTGAGAGCCAGAAATCTTGCTTGTTTGTAGGTGACCAAATACTTATTTTTCACCATAATTTTGCAAATAAATTCTTTAAAAATCAGACAATGTGATTTTCTGGATTTTTTTTTCTCATTTTGTCTCTCATAGTTGAGGTATACCTATGATGAAAATTACAGGCCTCTTTCATCTTTTTAAGTGGGAGAACTTGCACAATTGGTGGCTGACTAAATACTTTTTTGCCCCACTGTATGTATACATACATACACAGTATATACATTATATTATATAAAGTGATAGAACCAGGGGCATTAGCAAGCCCCAAACACGAACACACACAGAGTTGTGGGTGCAAATACAGGTGTGTTTATTAACAACACTCATGATAAGTTACAAAAACACAGGTTTTCTCTCCTCACAATAACTCTCTCACCACCACACTGCCCTCCTCCAGTCAAGTGTTGCCTCTCTACTTCCCAGCTCCGACTCGCCTGAATAAGGGAGTGCGGTCCCTTTTATTACAGACCTGAGAGTACTTCTGGTGCCAGGGCAATTGCCTGATTGAAGTACTTCCGGGTCACATCTTTGTAGCACCCCGTGACCCCAGCAGGGCTGCCCTGCCGAAATACATTTCCCAGCATGCCCGGCTGACTTCCCATTGAACACTGATAACCAGGGCTGCTGCCGTCTAGCGTGCTGGGGGAATAAAGAAACCCCAGTGATATGTTTTCATTTTAATGGGCTTTACGTCCACCCTTTCTGGTCCTTCTGGGTCTGCTCCCTCCCCTGGCCAGATTCCCGTCCAGCCCACGTGGCATCTACTATATATATTTACTGTATAAAATATAATTTATTCACATATCATCAATCAATTAATTGATATTGGCAGTAAACACTACTTAATTGTAAATATACATGCACATGAAGGTTTTAATCATTTTAAACCATTAATTGTACTAAACCAGTGTTTCCCAACCTTGGTCCTGGGGGCACACTGTGGCTGCAGGTTTTTGTTCCAACCAGCTTCTGTTTTTAATTGGACTCCATGGCAAATTAAGTGATGTGTTATTTCCCAAATTCTGTGTTTTGGGAACAATATAGAAATTAGAAAAGTAAGTTTGGTCAATATATATATATATATATATATATATATATATATATATATATATATATATATATATATATACTATATTATATATATATATATATATATATATACTATATATATATATATATATATATATATATTAAAATGTACCAAGCAGTTATATGGGAATAATGTATTTTTTTTTCTTTTTAACATATTTTCATCTTGATTTTCATTCTAATTTCCAGGTATTTTAATTGTTTAATTAAACCATTATTTACTAATTAGTGGGTCTGATGCTAAAGTAGTAGCAGCCTTCGATTATTCAGTGTTGTTTGCCAGCGTGTCTGCTGTACTCATTTTTAATTGGTATTAATAAGATACAATGAAGGGGAAAAACTGCACAGAGAAAGGGCAAAGTATAATGAAATCAACAAAAGAGAGCTAAGCATTTAAATCAATAGCAAAAGCAGAAATATTTCTAAATGTCTTATAAATGTAAAAATCATGCTGCTGTGCTTTTCTGAATGTAGAGTAAAAGAAAAATAATACCAGCTAATTAAATGAGATCAGTATTATCAGGTGTTGTCACTGATTAGGAATCTGGTTGGAACAAAAACCAGCAGCCACAGTGTGCCCCCAGGACCAAGGTTGGGAAACGCTGCACTAAGGTTTTTTTATACATTTAGTATATTTATACAGGTGTGTGTTTTTTTCCTTTAGTGTATCAGCTAGACATTTTAAAATGAGGTGTAATTATAAAATATGGATTACCGTTTTAATTATACAGTACTTCTTTCTTACCAAAACTTCTGCTGTGTAACACACAGAAACAGATAATAAACACAAAAAAGGCTGTTGTTTACTATGCAGCAATTTCAAATTCATCTTTTTCCAAATAAAAGTGTAAGCTTCTGCATTTTAAACAAGCTTGCTGTCCAAACTCAAGTAGTGTCCATTATACTTTAATTTAAATGACAAAATAAAGGTCTAAATTCCTTAACACTAGAATCCCTGAAGCCTACAAAAAAACTCGTAATCTTTTGACCACTGTAAATTACTTTACACCTGCTATCCCATCAAACCCCCAGAAAAACACAAGAGCTGAACTCAGTTGCAAAAGTCTCAGAGCTCAAGAGTGTTTATATGGGTGTAAGGTGCCTGGAATTGTATTGGTTAAATAATATATCACTATTTGGAACACATGCATTTCATGTTTGTTCCGTTTAGAGCTTCCTATGTTTGATCAACACGGGCATGCTGACAAAGTACATGTGCAATACCACTTCTTATTCAGGAAAATATCCCAGTCATCCCATGGGACTAAGACTTTCTGAGACTAAGGTCATAAAGCTTATGGAGCCATTTCTGCACAAAGGCAGAACTGTAACAACAGTTGTGTAAAGTGCGACAGGAGCTTCCACCTGCAGCTAAAGTCATTCGTGAACTGAAGTAGCATTGCACATGTACTTTGTCAGCATGCCCGAGTCGATCAAACACAGGAAGCTCTGCAGTGTACTTGTGACTTTATGCTGTAGGGAGATAAGTAAACAAATCAAGGTAAATAACATTCGATGTGGGTTTTATATAAGTAACACTAGGGGGTTCCACCCCCTGCTCGCTTCGCTCGCCCACCCCGGGTTTCCTTTACCGGATATACAATTTAAAGAGATTATTTATTTATTGTTTTTTTCATGGGAATTGTTACATATGCCTTATTTTCATTTTTACTTTAAAATTTTTGTAAAAACAGTACTTGTCCTTAATTTCCGGCCCCGGGTGTGGTTAAATCTTTCTCGCAGGATGAATAACGCTGCTCATGTTGTGAAGGGGAGGCAGCTGAACACACACTAAAAAGATGCCGTCGGATCACCTGCTGTCTTTCTGCCGCTGCTGCTGGCGAGCTGTGTGTTCTTTTTGTCGTGCTGCACGTCGATCATTTAAAAGCCTGTACAGCAGCTGTCCTTTTGCCACTTTGTGTCTCTGCTGCTCGCGTTGTGAAGGGGGATGCTGAACACACGCTAAGGAGTTGTAGTTGGATCATCTGCTGGCTTGTTGCTGTTGGCGTGCTGCGTTTTCTGCTTGTCATTTTTGTAAGAGCTGGGAGCACATGATGTCTGTCTGCCAAAAGGCATTCCAACAACTGCTTGGCTAGATGTCCGTGAACTTGTTTTAAATGTTGCCTCATGGACTTGTCTCACGTGACGTTAATTTGACAATTATTTTCGCGTGACATTAAAGTGTCTCTCGCAGGATTTCAAATTGTCTTCCGAGAAGATCGCGTCTCGTCTCCCTAATCTCCCTCCCAGGATTTTTTTTATAATAGAGAGATATAAATGCTTTTTATATTAGACCATCACAAAACACAATCACAAACAGAACTTTACATGATACCTTGATGAGCTCTCTAAGCCCTGCTGTTTCGTTGAAGGATATCCGTGTGGTAGATTCACTGACCTTATGCTGCACCCAAACGGTGCCATCTTTCGCCTTTACGCCTGGTTCAGCTGCATTGTTCTTATGTGTGAGTGGATGTTTCTTGTGGGGAGAACTTCTGTTCTCTTTCTCCAATGTAGAATTCTCATCCTCATCTGAGTTCACCTCTGTTATAGCATGTCTTTATTTTAAAACAGCAGTGTGAGATCGGGGGGAGCATGAACTTGACTGAGAGAATGAAACTGAATTAAAAAAATAAATAAACGCTAACCTTTACAAGTACCATAAATTTGCACCTGTTGTTACAGACTCAAATCAAATGCATATTTTTATTCTATAATAGTAACAAGAGCAGCTCACCACTCAAAATGGTAATTCTAGAAAGTGCCTGGAATCAAAGCAGCATCCTCTTGATTGTGAGTCAGCAGTTCTTACCGCTGCACCACCCAAGCGGTCGTATCAGCATTGTACCCTACTAATTTCTTTTTCTTCTGTAGTACTAGGGTGTTGTACCGTGTTAGCCATTATGAATGTAGAGAAAAGCCAAGCAAAATGACACCTTTTATTGGCTAACTGGAAAGATTACAATATGCAAGCTTTCGAGGCAACTCAGGCCCCTGAAGAAGGGGCCTGAGTTGCCTCGAAAGCTTGCATATTGTAATCTTTCCAGTTAGCCAATAAAAGGTGTCATTTTGCTTGGCTTTTTTCTTCTGTTATATTCTTGAGTAAAAGCGCAGTTGTTTTGTGTTATGTGTAACTTTTGTGAAAGTGTTCATTTGATATTTGGACTTTAGTTTTCACACATTATATAGTTTTCACACATTATACACTTGATGTCAAAATTTTGTCAGTACTATAGCATAAAAAAAGTTTTGTTTTATTTATGTGTTCAAAATTTCTTGCCTCTCATTTCCTGTCATTCTACATTTATATTGATCGTGGTAGACACAGAACATGCATGAAACGCATGTGTTGCAAATAATGATATACAGTGGAACCTCGGGTCACGAACGTCTCGGACCACGTACAAATCGGGTTACGACCAAAAAGTTCGCCAAACTTTTGCATCTGTTCATGACCACACACTCGGGTGACGAACAAGCCAGTTTCTCTTCCGGTTCGTATGCACCGATGATTACTGCACATGTTCAATCTCTCCCTGTGCATTCCCTGTACAGCGAGCGAGAGAGCCCAAGCAGAAGAAGTAAACATTACAGAAGAAGTAAGTAAACATTTAGTTTACTATATTACACTGTGCATTCTATGGTATAATTAACCATTTTTGTGCTTAAAAATCTTTAAAAAATATATATATTTACATACAGCACATATGGTCCAGAACGGATTACTTGTATTTACATACAATCCTATGGGGGAAATTACTTCGGGTCATGACCCGAGGTTCCACTGTATTATTTACCCTATAAAACTCCAGGTACCTCACAACCAGATAAGCAACCTTGAGCTGGGAGAAATTTTTGTCCGAGTTGAGCTGTGACAGTGGGTGGATGGGATAAGCAGGCTGCTTGTGCTGATCAACATTTTTGCAAAACAAAAGATGCTAATGGAGAGGTGCAAAAGAATTTAAGGTGGCCCGGGATTACGAGTTTTTTGTAGGCTTCAGGGATTCTAGTGTTAAAGTAGTTTTTCTTGTTGTTTGTCTATTTGCACAGGACGACTTCTCCGATTACTTTTTTCAGTTTATTGCTCCGCTTTCTTTAGCGTAAAGGCTAATATACCAATCCCTGATAAAAACAATCTTCCACTCACTGCTATTTATTTTCACTGCTGAAGTTTATTATATATGAGTGTAAAGTTCATAAAGTCTGTTAAAATATTCCAACATGCCAAGGCATTTTAGTCTTATTTATACATCACTACCAATCTGTGTATAAAGACCATAAATAAATGCAGGCAAAATCTTGGAGTAAATAACATCTTAACTCAGACAAACTTGCCATTAGTTTGTTAAGTTCCACCAAATTAAATTCTAACGCTTAAATCAGAAAATTTTTCACCACAGTAACTGTCTGAGATGGAAAAAGTAACAACAAACCACACCATTGGAAAAACAGTTGCAGCCATTCTAGCAAATATGAATTGTGATCATCTGATTGAATGTGAACACATTTGTTGTTGCATGCATTTTTTGGCACAGTATTCCCCTGTGCTCTTAGTTTGTGACCCCTAATATATCTGTGAGTTTCTGTCCACATTTTACAATTTCACATTTTACTTTTTTTTTTATTTCAGTTCTTTTATTATTTATATTTATTATGTAACATCTTGTACTTAAATGTATGTGCATATATAAACCATTTTAAAGAAATTGTTTTGGGAGAGACGCAAGCATGTTGTTGAGCTAGCCCCCCTAAAAGGGCATCATATGTGGTTGATTAGTATATTACAAAGAATATAAGAAACAAATCTACAAGAAATCAACTTTTTTTTCTGAGAGGACTGTTAATGAATATCCATGAAATATTTTTAGTTACTGTTAGGTCACTCTTGTTTGTCTCTTAACTGCGGTGTTTATGGCATGTTCAAATCACCATTTACTTATTTTTTAATTTATTTTTAAATGTCAGCATGGTATGGTTTTTGGCAAAAGAAAGTCTTTTACTTCTCTTTCTTTAATCTTCCCTTTCGTGGCAGCACTGGGCTCTTAATAATAATTCATTACATTTATATAGCGCTTTTCTCAGTACTCTTACTTTGAATGCCCATTCATTTTCTCTCTTGTGGCATGGTAACACATCAAATGTCTAGTCTTATAAAAGGGGACCCATTAGACACCTGCTCTGATTGTGCCCAACCCACTTGATTTTTGTGTTGAAAGTTTTTTTTTTTGTTTTTTTTTTTAATTCTAATTGGACAGGTTTATCTCATCAGGATCAAAGTGTGGCACTGGTGAGTGCTCGATAGCACATTGCTGTGAGTGTCTGTACTGTCAGTAATATTTGGACTTTTTCTGTAATTAGGCATTTTTTCTGCCACATGCAAAGGTCCCTTTTGCAAGCAGGGACCCTGGGTGACCACTCAAGTCTCCCTGATGGTAGATCCGGCCATGCATAAGCCTGTTAGTTTAATATTGTGTTTATATAATCTGATTTAAACAATTGCAATATCAAATTGTACAAAGCAATGAATACATTTTAAAATAAATGTATTGTTACTGTATTGCATGTATGATGAACAAGAGAGTGATCTAAATAGAATAAGTCATGAATCATATGGCACAACTTTCAGTGCTTTAAACATATAAATGAAAGAGGTTGACAGTATTACGTATGTGCTTTAAACTTCTAAACCTAGAGTTCTTAAAATGTTTTAATCCCATGAAGGGGATTATTACGTTATTAGTATCATAGTCATAGAAAGACAAACAACATGGCTATATAATAAAAAAATGAAATGTTTTTGTTTACTTTTAAGCATATTTACTCACATGATTATTACTTAAAAAAATAAGGGGGGAAACTAACCTATTGTTAAAACAATGCTCTGTGTACCTGTATTCAAATCTATTTATTCAGACCAAAGTCATGTGGAAGCTGAAGCCTAACCCAACAACCACAAGGTGAAAGGCAGAAATGATGACTGGACAGGATGCCATTCCATCACAGGTTGAACACAAACACGTACACACACACACACACACACCAGGGCCAATTCAGCACCACTAATCCATCTAACTCTGCATGTCTTTGAACTGTGGGAGGAAGCCAGAGTACAGTGAAGAAACCCACATGGACATGGGGAAAACATGCAAACTCCACATAATGAACTCCTGCAGCTTGAACCTAAAACAACTATTATTGTTGAAAACAGGACTAGATTTGTGAAGTATATCACTGTCAGTGGAAATATTCAGTTTAAACTTTAGGAAATCTGAGAGAGAGAATTTCTTGGGATGTGTTGTGAGGATAAGATGATTTTTGAAAGCATCGTATGAAAGGTCAGCTTATTTACTTTACAATGCAGCTTATTTACTTTGTCTTAAACAACATAAACATTTTTTTTTTCAAGTGAGCTCCACCATTAACAATGCATTTTTCTAAATGATTTTGAAAACAGTTTTGGAAACAGTTTCCATTTAACAGTTCAATTAACTGAAAAAAAGCTACATTGTTCCTAAAAAAAACATACATTATGTATTATGTGTACTTTATTTGGGTGATTGGATGAATCTTGCTGAATAATTCAGTAAATATTCAAAATTTGAAATTTTTATCTCTACTGACTAACATTGAACTGAATGTCTATGGCCTGTCTCAACATTTTTATATATTCTGGTGTTCTTGAGATCCTCAGTTGTCTAATGAACGTGTCTTTCACACTACCAGTAGATTGATATTTGTCTAACTAACTTAAAATAGGAAGGAATTCTTCCTCACCAAGGCATGTTAAACTTAATACAAAATCTTTCTTTTGGACCTGAGTTACAGATTTAGATTCAATGTATGCCATAAAAGTGATCATATAATGGGGAACTAATCAGTTGTCTATGACCACTGAAAAATAATTTAGCATAAAAACACTGCCATTTTAATATATATCCTCAAGTCACCCTCACAGGACCCTAAGCATTGTCGCATCCCTGAGCAGCCTCTGCTAGTTTCATTTCAACATTTAAAACTTGCACCGTAGTCCCTTCACCTCACAAGCTTGTCTGTAAACCTGCTCAAATGGAAATGAACAGTTGTTTTGGATTGCATTCCAATTTTATGCTAAAACAACTAGAATTGTGCCTTAGTTTATATATTAAAAAGACGGTTATAGAACTGAGTGTCTTCTGGACACTGGGAGCAAAAGGAAAGCATAATTGGAGAATAAAATAAATTAATCATACATTTGAATTGTTTTATCAATCATAGGTGATTTTGAGACCACTTTTTTCATTTCTGTAATGTGAACATTTAGATGGTACTCATTTAGTTAAAGTATTTCATTTTCAGTCAATTTCAAGATTTGTTAGACTTGATGGTGTTAGGATTTTGGTTAAAATTATTAATTAGGATATTAATAGTTCTTAACATGTCTGGTACTTGTCCTGTGTTTATGTATTTATTGTACTGTTGTGCAGAGGAATGTTATTTTGTGCCACTGTATGCTGCAATATGGTGTATGGGTGATATGACAACAGAGCCACTTGACCTAACTTGGAGAGATAAAAGCTGCTCAACAGGTTTTAGAGCAGGCTGCAGCCTGTCTATTCACTTGAAAGTTGCAAACAAAAGTTATTGGAAACATTTCTAGATTGTTGATGCTTAAAAAAATCCATCACTGTCAAGCCAAGAAAACAAAAAAAATAAAACCTTTAATTTTCAAAGCTTTTCTGATTTGGAATTCCACATAAAAGATCATGGACATGTATTATAAAAAAATTCTTACTATGTCTGTAGAGAAAAGCCAAGCAAAATGACACCTTTTATTGGCTAACTAAAGATTACAATATGCAAGCTTTCGAGGCAACTCAGGCCCCTTCTTCAGGCAAGATGTAATCTCTTACTATCTCTTACTATGTAATACTTACTTTGTCTGGAAATATTTTATTGTGGAGTGAACCAGTATTGTGTTTTGTACAAGTATCTAAATGTGTTTTATACAACCAGAATCGTACAAGTACTTGCATAACTTGCATCCTTATAAAAGTTGTGTGCTCCTCCTATTTGCTGCAAAAATGTATTTACTGTGGGTTAAATTCCAGGAAAAAAGATGTATAATATTGTATAATATATATGATATGAGATATATTTTGACTAAAGGTTAATTGTTCATTACTGTGACATTTAATAGAGGCTGTTGCAGTGTAGCAACAAAAAATATTACTGTCACTTTCTTTACTGTTAGTACTTTACTTTGTGACGTGGTTCTTGGACTTTTGAATGCTAATAATGCTTTTCTTTAGATAGTCTTTGTTTTGATTTGTTCTTATTGTCTGTCTCTTTACTTTTTTAGGTATTTACATACAAACAAAATGCCCTTACCAGGCAGAAAGTGGCTGTTATGCACTCCACAAGTACCACGGGAGTGGAAGATATGGCCATACTGAATGATCTTCATGAAGGGGCTATTATGCACAATCTCTTTTTACGGTATCAACAAGACTCTATTTATGTAAGTCAATGCCTATAGAAAAAACTATTTGTATTTGATGTTCTGCTTACTAATAATTTAAGGTCATGGTGATGTGAAAACCTTTGTTTTCAATTTGTAGTGAAGTATTTGTGATAATTTGGCATTTAATATAAGACGTCCATTTAATGATAGTAACAAATTTCAAAATAGTGTGCTAAAGAAGTGTCCTTTAAGACTTGTAAATGAATTGGCAAAGTATGCTGCAGGTTTTTAAATATGGACTAATATATTACAGTTAAGTGAATGTGTGAATTGCATGTTGGGCTACTGTTAGCTACCAGAACAGCCTCAGAACATCTGGAAGAGTATTGAAGAGATTCCACACCATTCTGCCATTGCAAAATTACTTTTTCTGTCTTAATGGTTTAACAGTGGTGTAAAACAATGAGATCTTTTGACTTGGACAGCTGTTGTATATTGTTTTGTATTGTTGTTATCGGCTTTCAACTTGATCTCAAAGCAATAATCCTTTTTATAATCATTAGGGTGTGTGTGCTGTCCCTATAAGTGTAGACATAAGTTTTTTGTATGTCATTTTTAAAATAATGTTCTTGATTATATAATCTCAGGCCTTTTGAATCTTTTCTCTACATTTTTCCTGATCTGGCCCACCTCATAGGCTATATAGAATGCTTTACCAAAAGCTTTTTTTCTTCTTTTTAATGCTGTTCAATGGAACAGACTCAGTAGCCAATGAATCACTTTCTGTCCACTAAACAAAGTTTAGATCGTCTGCTGCACTTCATAGAAAGTTCTAAGTGTAAACTTTTACATGTTAGACCTGTATATGTTCATTGGTCTCTTAAGGTCTGTTTACTGTTAACAATATAGATTTAGTGCATCATTTTAAGCCTCTCTTTGTGTAACATAATTAATATCCATTAATTATTTAAACCATATTTGTTAAAAAATGCAGAACAAAAAAAAAAAGTTGAACATGATTGTGTTGTTGTTAATTATTTATTGCAATGTTTTTTTGTTTTTTTTTTTAATAGTTGGTCAGAAATGTGCAAATTGCTCAATTTTTTTTTTTTATTAATATTAGGCAAGCTGCTAAAAGATTATCAAGTTTGTCGTGTGTGATCATAATAAAAGTATTAGCCTCAGAAAATGCAGCAAAAAATAATTTCTTTGGTAGGCATTCTTTTATGGTTCAAAAGATTGTGCAGTATCTAATTAGAAAATTGTAAGGCTTGCATCTTATTCTTATTGTTATTGGTATTTAAAAAAAAAAAAAAAAAAGATATAATTCTTTTTCCACAAATGATGTGGCAAAATTAGTAATGCTATTGTTAGAAGTATTGTCAGCAGTTCCGTGCAGGCCATCACTTATTGAGGCAGGATGCACAGATAGCATTTTTTTACTGAAGTAATAAAGGGAACTAGTTAGCCAGCTGACAGACCACTTTTTTGATAAATATCCCAGACATGCTCACATTTTTTTTTAAAAAAATCCAATTCATTTTTTAAACAAGGATTATAGATGATAGAGATTATACAGAAAAGGAGACAAGTCATTAAACAAACGACACAAAATTGAAATCTAAGCTGACATTTGTTTTCCTTTTCTCTATTTTGACTATTAAGAGAGCAAAAATATATGAATTATATTTCCCCTTTTAATCGTTTGTCAAAAGCACTGGCCCGATGATGCCTTATATGAATTATATTTCCCCTTTTAATCGTTTGTCAAAAGCACTGGCCCGATGATGCCTTATTCAGGACCACATTTAAATGCTTTTGTAAGATTTCTGGCCTGTTACCCAGTTAAACTGGTAAATCTGTATCTGATTTATAGCTTACTTGGTGCTTGTTTATTTGGTTATACAAGGTTGCTCTCTGTATGCTCTCTCTGCTCTTGGTCTGGCCATAACTTTTGCTCCATAGTAGGACCTCTGTTGCCTATGGTATGGCCATAACAAAGCTTTGAGCAATCTCTTTTACTCACTTGGGCAACCTAGTGTTGTCGTGGAAGACCCTGTGTAATGGAGTTGGATGTGGGGGCCACAGAAAGTCCAAGTTTTGCTAATATAACTCAAGGTGCACAAGCAAGAGAGACCTTACATAAAGCAATGTGTTCATTTAGCTGGAGAAGAAAGTCAACTGATCGCTGGCTACCCAGCAGACATAAATTTTATGCTGACAAATGAGGACCGCTATGTGTGAAACCTCAGAGAAAACTACAGTACTCTCGGCAATCAAAAGGTGTGACCAAAACAATGAAGAAGAAGAGTTCTTGGAAGAGGAAAAGCACACTGAAAAACCTTCCATGTGTGCTGGAGAAAGCCAAACTAGAGGGATTGGGACAAAGTATCACATTTACTTGGAGTCAACAGGAACCACACCATAACTACACCTATCTTGATTGTGAGGACTGTTGATTGAAACTTGGTAGTTAAAGTAAAGCCAGCTAATGTATTTTGGTTATTCATATTACTCTAACTAGGTCTGGGAATCAGCTCTGACCTCCCAGTTCAATCAGATTTCAATTCACAAGAGACCCGTTCAATTTAATTTCATTTTGATTTAATTTTGCAATATTTCTTTTTAAAACAGTTGTTCAAATAGACTAATGTTAAACATTAACAGCTGCCAGTTTGAACTTCCTTTTTATTTATCCAACAAACAAGACAATGAACTGTAGTTACCAGATATTGTTTATTACAATGTAAAAAAGAAAGGTATTTTTCTTAACATCTTCAAATATTAATAGTAAGTAATAACCTACTCCGCACATAGTCTTCTCTGTGGCAGTGAAAAAGGTTAAAACAAAGCATTCAGTGAGGTCTGTTCATTTCTTAGACATTAAAAGATATTTATGCCAAAAGTTCTTTGTGCAGTAATGATGCCTCACACTTGCTGGGAGGTATACCAATTCATACCGAAAACCGTTTTTTATTTTTGTTATGATGTGGATTTTTCTTATACCACAATACCGGTTTAAATAGCCTAAACAACATTTGGAATGTGGCGCAATGGGAAACTGTTTAAGGGGGGACCTTTTTCACTGCTATACTGCTAAACACACATGCAACGGAGTACATGCCTTAATGGAGGTATTGAGCAGTGAAAATGAACAGAGAAAATTCCTAAACTGAAACTGTAGCAGACGATAAAGTTGAACATGATGACACAGAATAACTTTTGCCGAAAAAAGGAGCCGTGTCTGTTGTCTGGAGATACTTTGATTTTAAAAGGTCTTTTTAAGGTTTTAATAAAGTGTCTGTCTGTCTGTAAGGTTGGATGTGGAACAAACAACTATTTACTGCAAATGCTGTCGAGCTAAAGTTGTGAGATGCCTCAGTCTAGCTAGCAAGCAATAGAGATCAGTGATCTTGTTGTTACAGCGCTTTTCAATACACTTTTGCTAGAAGGAAAGTTAGCTTTGTTGATTTGACCTCGATGACCCTGCACATACATAAGTAGCAAAGAGCAAACAGCTTCTGAAATGGCATGTGGAGAGATACCAAAGTGAATGCTCAAAGCAAAACTTTTTTCATATTATCACTGAATCAGACTCTGATTTGTCGGACTCCCATTTTGATGCAAGTGATATGGAGATGTAGATCGAAAACGAAAGTGAGGTACCGGGATCAACTGGTCGGTCCCCAGCCGATTGTGCTGCTACACACGTTCATGTAGCTGATGCACCCATGGCATCATTCGTCTGAGATGACCGACACTTACGATGACACGAGGTACAAACCAGATTGTGTGTCACTGCAACTCTCACCCCTGTGCACCTGTCTCACAAAGACAGCCAGCTTGCCGTGCATTCCTGCTGGGCTATCTTGAAGCAAGGTCCATATTAATGCAATTTGCCTTAATGATGGTTCAGTTGGTAAAGATGTCATCACCAAGTTGCACTTATTTTAATTTTATTTGTTGAATACTGTGTAATGTACCTGGGCTTGAAGCCTTCAAGTAATAGTATTATTACTGGAAGTTGCACTATTATTTATTTTATTGTTATTATTTATTAGTTTAAATATTATGCCGTTTAATGATGGTAAAGTTGTTTAAAAAGTCATTTTAATGTGTCAGTGGACAGAGATTGTTAACATTAACAGAAAGTGTAGTTGGTTTACAAAACATATTTACTATTTATTCCTTTTCTAAGACATGTTCAGTGCAATACAACTTTTGACAAGCACCTCTGGATATTTCACTAAGTCTAAATGCCTCTTTGGATTGTTGAAAATATGTTGTCAAAATTATAGTTTAAGTTGTTTGCACAATTTGTTCAATAAAAAGGTTCTATATTTTAACTGCAACTGTCATGCGATGTGATTCCTTCTCTTCATTAGTGCCACCCCCTTGAAAACTATCACTTCATGGGGCCTTGCAAACCTGTATTAATACTTGTGTGCATATTAAAATGTTTTTTTGTACAATGTACAATTCTCATGACAGTGGAATAGGTTATTCTTAGCCAGTCTACTGCAGTAATTGCAGTGGAAAATGTGGTTAACATTCACTCATGCATGGGAAAAAAATACCGTTGAATACCGTGAAACCAGTATAATTTTGAAAAATACCGTGATACAGAATTTTGGTCATACCGCCCAGCACTACTCACACTGTAGAGTATAGGCACTGGTTCCAGGGATTCCAATGAAGCATTTTGATAGATGGGACATAGTGGGATGATGCCATTAATGCATTTCCACCATTTCAGTGGATTTTCTGAGAGTGAGACACATTTCTCCTGCCTGTATCTGATGACAATATTAAATTTTTTACTTTTAACTTGTATCACACATCAGCCCATATCAGAAGCTAAATTTTCTATTATACTGTAGTCTGAATAAAATGTTTATGCATACCTCATCATCACATTTTCACGCCTCATTAAATAATTTTTGAAATTTGTGGTACTGCCACAATACTTGACCCCTGTACTACTTGACCCCTGAACTACACATTTTGCTTATATCTTGGCTTTTTTCCAAGTTGCTCTGTGTCACTGTATGTATGTATGTGTTTATTTATTTTTTCCAAAAATGAACCCAAACATTTGCTTTATGGCCTGAAGGATCTGCTTTCAGCCTGCCATCTTCCACCATTGCTGTTAGATGTGACACCTTATCTATACTAATAAAAGGCAAAGCCCTGACTCACTCACTCACTCACTCATTCTCCAACTTCCCGTGTAGGTAGAAGGCTGAAATTTGGCAGGCTCATTCCTTACAGGTTACTTACAAAAGGTAGGCAGGTTTCATTTCGAAATTCTACGCATCATGGTCATAATTGGAACCTGTTTTTTGTCCATATACTCAAATGGAGGAGGCGGAGTCACGTATCGCGTCATCACGCCTCCTACGTAATCATGTGAACTGAAAACAAGGAAGAGATTTACAGCACGAGTCAAACGCGGGAACGAAGGTAAATGACGTTAATTGTTGAGTGTCTTTTAATACTGTGTAAGCATACATATTAACACATGTGCAATTAAACGTGTGCATTTACGGGGTGATTTCTCAAGCTTAAAAGCTCACCTTTTATTAAAAAGGTAAATGCAAACTGTTTTCATTCAGTAGGGCACAAACCACGTTAGATTTCATGCTCAACAGTAAGCTCAGCACACAGCTTGGTCATATTACAACCGGAGGGGCGAACTGACAACGTGGTATACAAAGAGATCCTTAACAAATAATTATTAATTCATTTTCCCTCAGTTTAAAAAGGTTTACTTTTCTTCTTAATAAAAATTTTAAAGCAGTACTTCGCCGCTGCGAAGCACGGGTATTTTGATATATATCAAAATATATCGCGTCATCACGCCTCCCATGTAAGCACGTGAACTGACCTGCTGCCGTTTGCAATGCCATATTCGCGAGATACAAGTTTAATGAGAAGACACGAGGTATAAACGACAGTTTGGATCACTTTGTAACAGAGTTAAAATTGCTGTAGCGAGAAACTTTTAACTGCCGGGCACGGTGTAAACCGTAAGTTTAAATTAACTTTATACAAACGCCCCCGCTGCCGTTTGCAATGCCATATTCGCGAGATACAAGTTTAATGAGAAGACACAAGGTATAAACGACAGTTTGGATCACTTTGTAACAGAGTTAAAATTGCTGTAGCGAGAAACTTTTAACTGCCGGGTCTTAGCTAACATTAAATTAACCCGTGGACATCGCAACATCACACAAGAGAGCGGCTCACGTGAAGTGACTGAACGCAGCAGGAGTGATCACTTCGATGAATCAAACCTGTTCAAAAAACATATTACACAATTGATAAGGTACGAAAACAATATGAAACCGATTGTGGATTTGCGTACAGC